>NW_016912120.1:0-998 GCF_001483705.2 Eufriesea mexicana
CATCTATCCATCGATACATCCATAAGTACATACATACATACATCCACACATCCATAAATCCATCCTTCCACTCATCCTTCCATACATCCATACATACATCCATACAAACATACATACATACATACATACATCCATACAAGCATACACACATGCATCCATACATATATATACATCCATCCATACATACATCCATACGTCCATCCATCCATACAACAATCCATCCACCCACCCACCCATACATCCATACATACATCAATACATATATCCATACCTACAGAGATACAATCTTCCTTACATAAATCCATACACACATCCTTCCATTCATACATCCATACATACATACTTACATCCATACAAACATGCATACATACATCCATGCATACATCCATCCATCCATACAGCCATCCGTCCATACATACATCCAACCGTACTTCCATCCTTCCATACACCCATCCATCCATACATCCATCCATCCATACAGCTATCCATCGATACACACATCCAACCGTACATCCATCCTTCCATACACCCATCCATCCATTCGTCCACCCATCCATACCTCCATCGATCCATACAGCCATACATAGATACATCCGCGCACCCATACATACATCAGTACATGCACCCATACATCCATACTTTCATACATCCGCCCATCCATTCATACATCCATCCAAACAATCCATCCTTCCATACACCCATCCATCCATTCGTCCACCCATCCATACCTCCATCGATCCATACAGCCATACATAGATACATCCGCGCACCCATACATACATCAGTACATGCACCCATACATCCATACTTTCATACATCCGCCCATCCATTCATACATCCATCCAAACATCCATACATCCACACATCCATACATCCATAAAACCGTCCAACCATGCAACCATCCATCCATACATACCACCATACGTACATCCATACATCCGTACAAACACCCAAACACACATCCATACTTACATACATCCATACATCCACACATACAT
>NW_016912121.1:0-540 GCF_001483705.2 Eufriesea mexicana
CACTTTAGGCTAATATCGTGGTGAGTTATCTTTCTCGCATTAATAAGGAGGAAGGTTTCCATTTTCGTGCTATAGGCTTTGCAATGCTATAGAATCTTGCTGGAAAGTTCAATATTATTGACAGTTCCGACTATTATCGTGGTGAGCTATCTTTCTTGCCTAAATGAGCAGGGTAGATTCTATCGGCGTGCTGTAGACCTTGCTATTATATTGAGTGTGGTTGGAAAATTCAATTTTATTGACATTTTCGGCTAATATCGTGGTGAGATGACATTCTCGCATATATAAGTAGGGTAGATTAACTTTTGGCGTGCTATAGACATTGCAATGATATACAGTGTGGTTGGAAAATTCTATTTTATTTTCATTTTCAGCTATTATTGTGGTGAGATAGCATTCTCGCATATATAGGTAGGGTAGACTCTATTGACGTGCTATAGGCATTGCAATGCAATAGAATCTTCGTGGAAAATTCATTGTTGTTGACATTTTCCACTAATTTCGTGGTGAGCTAACTTCCTTGCATAGGTAAGGAGGAAA
>NW_016912122.1:0-250 GCF_001483705.2 Eufriesea mexicana
GATTATATACTTTGAATAGGCCTATTCTCTGGCAAGTAGGTGGATATACTTACCATTGGATTCATGGCGTTGGGCGATCTATGCACCAAGCTATAACAGGTGATAGATTTTGAATAGACCTATCCTCTGGCAAGTAGATGGCTGTACTTTCCATTGGATTGAAGGCGTTAGGCGTTCTATTCACCATGCTGTAACAGGTTATAGATTTCGAATAGACATATTCTCTGGCAAGTAGATGGCTGTACTTGCC
>NW_016912123.1:0-858 GCF_001483705.2 Eufriesea mexicana
CATCCATCCATACCTCAATCCATCCATACATCCGCTCATCCATACATCCATCCAACCATCCACAAATCCATTCATGCATCCATAGAGACATCAATACATACACCCTTACATACACCAATACATTCATCCGTACATACATCCATAGATACATACTTACATACATGCATACATACATCCACGCATACATCCATACATTCATCCATTCAAGCTTCCATACATACATCCACTCTTCCGTCCATTCACCGATCCAATCGTCCACCCACACATCCATACATACATGCCTCCGTACATCCATATATTCCTACATCCATACATTCATGCATCCATACATCCGTCCATTCGCACATCCATCCATCCATAAGTCCACCCTTCGATACATTCAACCATCCATACATCCACCCATCCATACGTCCATCGATCCATACATCTATCCATGCGTACATCCATCCAAAAATCCATCCATCCATCCATACATACATACAAACATCAATACATCCATTCATCCATACATACATACATATACTCGTACATCCATACGTCCATACATCCCGATATTCATACATCCATACATGCATACAACCATACTTCCATACATGCATACATCCATACATCCATACATCCATTCTTCCGTACGTCCATTCATCCGTACATCCGTTCATCCATACCTCAACCCATCCACCATCAATCCAAACAACCATTCATACATACATAAATCCATCCATACATCCATCTTTCCATACATCCATCCATCCATACATACACCCATACATACATCCACCCATCCATACATCCATTGAAACATACATCCATACACCCATACATGCATACATCCATACATTCATAAATCTATACTTCCAT
>NW_016912124.1:0-200 GCF_001483705.2 Eufriesea mexicana
CGACTTATATTGTGGTGAGTTAGCTTGCTTGCATAACTAAGGAGGTCCGATTCTATTGGCGCGCTATAGGCATTGCATGCTGTAGATTGCTCCTGGAAAATATAATTTTATTGACATTTTCGACTAATATCCGTGTGAGCTAACTTTCGTGCATAAATAAGGGGGAGAGAATCTATAGGCGTGCTATAGCCATTGCAATG
>NW_016912125.1:0-926 GCF_001483705.2 Eufriesea mexicana
CTCGGCACGTTAGACTCAGATATATATCGTTTCGTGATGTTAGGCTTAGTTAGGTTAGTATAGGATGGCTCTGACTTTTGTGCTGTACACCGCCATTCAGGTGACTTCTGCGCTCTACTGTGCTGTAAAATGTCCTGCTTGGCTCCGGGGAAGTTAGCAATATTTGTCTCGGCACCTTATGTTCAGTTAGGATACGTACGGAGAGGTTATGTTAGGACAGGTTATGCTACGATGCCATCCACTTTTGTGCTGTACACTGCAATGCGGTGTATTGCTGCGCTCTACTCTGCTCTAGTATATTCTGCTCGGGTCTGGGGAGGCAGGCAATAGTGATCTCGTCACGATAGGTTGATTTATGCCATGTTTGAATAAATTCTGTTGGCTTGGGATGGGTTTGGGTAGTTATGTCTTTTCTGATATGCACTGAAATTCTATGGATTTCTGCGTCCTACTCTCCACTAATGTGCTCTGCTCGGCTCTGGGGAGGCCAGCAATAGTGGTTGCTACACGTTAGGTTGAGATATGCTACGTTTGGTTATGTTACGATTAGTTAGGTTTGTAGAAGATAGCTTTGACTTTGGTGCTATAGTCTGCAATTGTGTTGATTTCTACGCCCTACAGTGCTCTAATACTTTCAGCTGGGCTCTGCGAAAACCAGCAATATTGGTCTCGACAAGTTCCGCTTAGTCAGGTTACGATCGGTTAGGTTGCGTTAGGGTATGTTACTTAAACTATCCTAAGCTATCCTAACCTTACCTAACATAACCTAGCCTAATCTAACATAACTTAACCTGAAATAACCTAACCTGACCTAACCTTACTCGATCAATCCTAACTTAACCAATCCTAACCTAACCAAGCGTAGCCTGACACAATGTATCATGCTGATACCGCCATTGTTCGCCTTTCCAGGGACAAGCTGAACA
>NW_016912126.1:0-641 GCF_001483705.2 Eufriesea mexicana
TTAGATCGATTTACGTTACGTTTGGTATGGTTAGGTTTGTTTTGGTCATGTCACGATGGCTTCGACTTTTCTGCTGTGCACTGCCATTATATGGGATTCTGCGCTCTACTCTTCTCTAATACGCTCTGCTTGGCCATGGGTAGGCCAGCAACTGTACTCTCGGCACGTTAGGTTGAGATACGGTACGTTCGTTTATATTACGTTTGGTTGTGTTAGGATAGTGCAGAGCCGGCTTTTGCCCTATAGACTGCTGTTCGGTGGATCTCTACGCTTTACGTTGCTCTGCTATAATCTGCTTGACTCTGGGAAGGACAGCAATTGTGGTCGAGGCACATTGGGTTCAGTTATTGTGCGTTTGGTTAAGTTGGGTTAGGTTATGTTAGTTTAGGATATCTCTGACTTTTGTAATGTACAGTGCAATTTGGTGCCTTTCTGCGTCCTTCTGTTCTCTTATATTATCTGCTTGTTCCTGGGGAAACAAGCAATGGTTATCCCGGCAGGTTAGATTGAGTTAGTAGTGGTTATCCCGGCAGGTTAGATTGAGTTAGTCTACGTTTGGTTACGTTACGTTAACCTGGGTCAGCTTAGCTTTGGCATAGCTTTGGGTAGCTATGGCCTACGTTGTATACACTGCCGTTCCG
>NW_016912127.1:0-245 GCF_001483705.2 Eufriesea mexicana
CCAGCAACAGCTGCCCCGGCACGATGGTTTGAGTCGCGTTACGTCTGATTTTGTGAGGGCTGGCTATGTTAGTATAGGTTAGTTTTCGCATTTGTGCTATACACTGCTATTCGGTGAATTTCTGCGTTCTACTACGCTCTAGTTCGATCTGCTTGTCTCTGGGGAGGCCGGAAATTGTTGTGTCGTCTCGTTAGGTTGAGATAGGTTGTGTTCGGCTACGCTATGTCATGCATGGTTCGGTGAGG
>NW_016912128.1:0-1374 GCF_001483705.2 Eufriesea mexicana
GGCAGTGTATATCGCAAAAGTCAGATTCACCCTATGCTAATATAACATAACGTAATCTATCCGGACGGAACATAGCTCGACCTAACGTGACGCGACCACTGCTGCTTGGCGCCGCAGAGCCGAGCAGAATATAGTACAGCGCAGTTGATTGCGGGGATCCAGAGGATACCAGAGTACTGCACAAATGTCGAAGCTATACCAACTTAACCTATCGCAAGCTAACAAAGCCTATCTTAACCTAACATAACGTAACCTGACCTTACCCGACCTGACCTGACCTGACATTAACTGAACTGACCTGACCTCGCCTGTCCTCCCCTGACCTGCCCTGATCTGACCTGGCTTGACGTCACCAGACACGACATGACCTGACCTGACCTGAACTGACCTGGCCGGACGTGACCTGACATGACCTGAACTGTCCTGACCTGTCTTGACCTGGCTTGACCTGACCAGCCAAACCTCCCCAAGCTTTAGCAAACCTAGCATAACCAAACAAACCTAACCAAACTTTTCCTAACCTAACAAAGCGAAACCTAACCTAACATGACCTAACCAAACCTAGCTAACCTAGCTTAACATAACCTAACATAACCTAACCCAACCAATCCTAACCTAACCTAATCAAACCTAACCTAAGCTCACCTATCCAAACCTAACATATCGTAAGCTAACCTAACCTAACCTAACCTAAGCTAACATAACCTAACCTAACTTAACCTAACCTAACCTAACCTAACTTAACCTTACCTAACCTAACATAACCCAACCAATCCTAACCTAACTTAACCTAGCGTAACCCAACCCAACCAATCCTATCCTATCGTAATCAAGCCTAACCAAAACTCACCTAACCTAACCTAACATGTTGTAATCTAACATAACCTAACCTAACATAACATAACCTAACCCGACCTGACCTGACCGGACCTGACATTAGCTGAACTGGCCTGACCTGACCTGACATGCCCCGACCTGACATGACCTCACCTGACCTGACCTCACCTGAGCTCACCTGACCTCACCTGACACCACATGGAATGTCCTTGCCTGCCCTGACTTGAACTGACCTTACCTGTCGTGACCTAACCTGTCCTGGCCTGGCCTGACCTGACCTGACCTGATCTGTCCTAAACTAACCTAACCCGACCTGACCTGGCCTGGCCTGGCCTGGCCTGGCCTGGCCTGACATGACCTGACCTGTCCTGAACTGTACTGACCTGACTTGAACTGTCCTGACGTGTCCTGTCCTGTCCTGACCTGACCTGACATATCCTGAGACGACCTGACTTCACCAGACCTGAATTCACCTGACCCGACCTGGAATGGAATAACCTGACCTGACCTGAAAGGAACTGACCCGTCATGACCTGG
>NW_016912128.1:4402-6122 GCF_001483705.2 Eufriesea mexicana
TGACATAACCTGACTTGACCTAACCTAATTTTGCAAAACCTAACTTAACCTATCCTAGCCAGGCCTACCCTAACCTCACCTAACATAACGTAACCTAATCAAACATAATATTGCAAAACCCATGCTCTCCTAAACTACCCAAACTTTAGCTTTCCTACCATAAACAAACACAAACTAACCTAACCTATACTATCCTAACGTCACGTATCCAAACGTAATCTAACACAATCTATCTCGACCTAACCTAACCTAACATAGCCTAACCTAACCCGACCTGACCTCGCCTGGCCTGACGTGACCTGACCCCACCTGACCTCACCTAACCTCACCTGGCACCACACGGAATGTCCTGGCCTGCCCGGACTTGAACTGACCTTACCTGTCGTGACCTTACCTGGACTGGCCTGGCCTGATCAGACCTAACCTAACAAAACCCGACCAGGTCTGGCCTGGCATGACCTGGCCAGACCTGCACTGACATGACCTGACATGACCTGACCTGACCTAATCTGACCTAACCTAACCTAACCTAAACTAACCTATCCTAACTTTGTAAAACCTGTCCTAGCCAAACCTTCCCAAGCTTTAGAAAAACCTAACATAACCAAACCCAACCTACCCCGACTTTTCGTAACCTAACATAACGAAACCTAACTAAACATGACCTAACCTGACCTAGCTAAACCAGCTTAACCTAACCTATCATAACCTAACCCAACCAATCCTAACCTACCCTAATCAAACCTAACCTAAGCTCACCCATCCTAAACAAACCTATCGTAAGACAACGTAACATACCCTAACCTAACATAACCTTACCTGACCTGACCCGACCTGACTTGACCTGACCTTACCTGGCCTGACATGGCCTGGCCTGAAGTGACCTGACCTATCCTGGCCTGGCCTGGCCTGACCTGACCTGACCTGACCTGACCTTACCTGATCAGACCTAACATATCATGGCCTGACCTGGCCTGTCCTGACCTGACTTGAGCTGACCTTACCTGGCTTGACATGGCCTGGCCTGATGTGACCTGTCCTACGCTGGCCTGACCTGATCTGACTTCACATGACATGACCTGACTTCACATGACCTGACCTGACCTAACCTGACCCATCCTGGAATGTCCTAGCCTGCACTGACTTGAACTGTCTTTCCTGTCGTGGCCCTACCTAGCATGGCCTGGCCTGTTCTTACCTAACCTAACTTAACCCGTCCAGATCTGGCCTGGCATGACCTGGCCAGACCTGCCCTGACCTGACCCGACCTGACCTGACGTGACCTGACTTGACCTAACCTGACCTGACCTGATCTGACGTGGCATGACATAGCCTGGCCTGGCCTGGCCTGACGTGGCCTGAAATTGCCTGGCCTGGCCTGACCTGCACTGACCTGACATGAACGGACTGACCTGACGTGACCTGACCTGACATGACCAAACATAACCTAACCCAACTTAACCTAACCTAACCCAACCCAACAAATCCCAACCTAACCTAATCAAACGTAACCTAAACTCACCTAACCTAACCTAACCTATTGTAAGCTAACCTAACCTAACGTAACATTACCTAACCAGCCCTGACATTAGCTGAACTGACCTGACCTGACCTGAACTGCCCCGACCTGACCTGACATCACCTGAGCCGACTTGGAATGGCCAGACCTGACATGACGTGACAGGAACTGCCCCGTCATGACCTGACCAGACCTGATATA
>NW_016912129.1:0-212 GCF_001483705.2 Eufriesea mexicana
ATTCGATCGATTACTGCGCTCTTCTTTGCTCCAGTATGTCCAGCTTGGCTCTGGGGATGGCAATTATGGCGGTATCGGCACGACAGTTGGAGTTACGTTTCGTTTGGTTTTGTTACGGTTGGTTTGGTTAGGAGAGCATAGCTTTGACGTTTGTGCTATACACTGCTTTTCGGCGGGTTTCGTCGGTCCACTGTGATCTGATATTTTCAGAT
>NW_016912130.1:0-870 GCF_001483705.2 Eufriesea mexicana
GTCTATTCAAAATCTATAGCCTGTTATAGCATGGCGAATAGATCGCCTAACGCCTTCAATCCAGGGGCAAGTACAGCCATCTACTCGCCAGAGAATGTGTATATTCAAAACATATAAGCTGCCATAGCTTGGTGATTAGATCGCCTATCGCCTGCAACCCAATGGCAGGAGCAAGTACAGCCATCTACTTGCAAGAGAATAGTGCTATTCAAAATCTATAACATGTTATAGCGTGGTGAATAGATCGCCTAACGCCTTCAATCTAATGGCAAGTACAGCCATCTTCTTGCCAGTGAATATGTCTTTTCAAAATCTATAATCTGTTACGGCATGGTGAATAGATCGCCAAACGCCTTCAATCCAATCGCAAGTACAGCCATCTGCTTACCAGAGAATAGGTATATTCAAAATCTATAACCTGTTATCGCTTGGTGAATAGATCGCCTAACGCCTTCAATCCAATGGCAAGTACAGCCATCTGCTTACCAGAGAATAGGTATATTCAAAATCTATAACCTGTTATCGCTTGGTGAATAGATCGCCTAACGCCTTCAATCCAATGGCAAGTACAGCCATCTGCTTACCAGAGAATAGGTATATTCAAAATCTATAACCTGTTATCGCTTGGTGAATAGATCGCCTAACGCCTTCAATCCAATGGCAAGTACAGCCATCTGCTTACCAGAGAAAAGGTCTATTCAAAATCTATAGCCTGTTATAGCATGGTGAATAGATCGCCTGACGCCTTCAATCCAGTGGCATGTACAGCCATCTACTCGCCAGAGAATGTGTATATTCAAAACATATAAGCTGCCATAGCTTGGTGATTAGATCGCCTATCGCCTGCAACCCAATGGCAGGTACAGCCAT
>NW_016912130.1:1017-2240 GCF_001483705.2 Eufriesea mexicana
GCCTTCAATCCAATCGCAAGTACAGCCATCTACTAGCCAGAGAGTTGGTCTATTCAAAATCTATAATCCGTTGTAGCTTGGTGAATAGGTCGCTCATCGCCTTCAATACGATGGCAAGTACAGCCACTTTCTTGTTAGAGAATATGTCTACTGAAAGTCTATAATCTCTTATAGCTTGGTGAATAGATAGCATAACGCCTTGAATCCAACGGAAAGTACAGCCACCTTCATGCCAGAGAATAGGTCTATTCAAAATCTATAATCTGTCATAGCTTGGTGAATAGTTGGCCTAACGCCTTCAATCCAATGGCAAGTACAGCCGTCTACTTTCAAGAGAATACGTGCATTCAAAATCTATAATTTGTTATAGCTTGGTGATTAGATCGCCTATCGCCTGCAACCCAATGGCAGGTACAGCCATGTACTTGCCAGGGAATAAGTATATTCAAAATCTATAATCTGTTATAGTATGGTGAATAGATCGCCTAACTCCATCAATCCAATGGCAAGTACAGCCATCTACTTGGCAGAGAATAGGACTATTCAAGATGTATAATCTGTTATAGCTTGGTGAACAGATCGCATAACGCCTTCAATCCAATCTCAAGTACTGCCACCTACCTGCATGGGAATATGTCTATTCAAAATCTATAATCTGTTATATCTTGGTGTATACAAAGCCGAACGCGTTCAATCCAATGGCAAGTACAGCCATCTACTTGCCAGAGGATAGGTCTACTCAAAGTCAGTAATCTGTCAGAGCTTGGAGAATAGGTCGCCTAACGTCTTCAACCAATGGCAAGTACAGCCATCTACTTGCCAGAGAATTGGTCTTTTCAAAATGTATAACCTGTTATCGCTTGGTGAATAGATCGCATAACGCCTTCAATCCAATGGCAAGTACAGACATCTACTTGCCAGAGAACAGGCCTATTCAAAATCTACAATCTGTTATAGCTTGGTGAATAGGTCGCATATCGCCTTCAACCAATGGCAAGAACAGCCATCTACTGGCCAGAGAATTGGACTATTCAAAATCTATAATCCGTTGTAGCTTGGTGAGTAGGTCGCCCATCGCCTTCAATACAATGGCGAGTACAGCCACTTTCATGCTAGAGAATATGTCTGCTGAAAATCTATAGTCTGTTATAGCTTGGTGAATAGATAGCCTAAGGCCTTGAATCCAATGGCAAGTACAGCCACCTTCATGCCAGAGAATAGGT
>NW_016912131.1:0-820 GCF_001483705.2 Eufriesea mexicana
GTGTATATATGCATGGATGTATGGTTGTATGGATGTATGGGTGAATGGATGGATGGATGTATGGATGGATGTATGGATGGATGTATGTGTGCATGGCACGATATATGGATGGATGGATGTATTGTTGTACAGATGTACGGATGCATGAATGTATGGATATGAGGATGTATGTACGGATGTTTGTGAGGATGTATGTATGGATGAATGCATGGATGTATGTATGGATGTATGTACGGATGTATGCATAGATGTATGCATTGATGTATGTATTAATGTATGTATGGACGTATGTAAGAGTGTATGTATGGATGTATGTATGGATGAATGTATGCGTGTATGTATGGATCTGTGTATTGATGTGTGTATGGATGCATGGAAGGATGGATGGATTGGTGGGTAGAAGTATGGATGGAAGGATGTATGGATCGATGAATGTATGGGTGGATGGCTGTATGGATGGAAGGATGGATGGATGGATTGGGGTATGAATGGACGGATGTACGGAAGTATGGATGTATATATGGATGTGTGTATGGGAGTACGTATGGATGTGTGTATGTACGTATGGAAGTATGTATGGATGGATTGTTGTAAGGTTGGACGGATTTATGGATGTATGGATGTGTGGATGTATGGATGTACGAAAGTATGGATGTACGGATGTATTTATGTATGGATGTATGGAAGGACAGATGTGTGAATCGATGGATGTATGTATGGATGTGTGTCCGTATGGATTTATGGATGTATGGATCGATGGATGTATGGATGGGAGGATGTATGGATGGATGGATGTGTGGAAAGGTGGATGTATGGATGG
>NW_016912132.1:0-1076 GCF_001483705.2 Eufriesea mexicana
TGTATTGATGTATGTATGTATGTATGGATGGATGGATGGATTGGTGGATGGATATATGGATGGATAGATGTAAGAATCAATTTACGTATGGATGGGTGGATGTATGGATGGGTGAATGTATGGATTGATGGCCGTATGAATGGATGGATGTATGGATGGCCGGATGTACGGATGAATGGTTGTACGGAAGAATGAATGTATGGATTGACGGTTGTACGGATGAATGGATGTACGGAAGAATGAATGTATGGATGGATTGATGTATGGATGGATGGATGTATGTATGGATGGATGTATGGATGCATGAATGTGTCAATGTAGGGGTGCATGGATGTACGAATGTATGGATGTGATTGTGCGAGGATGTATGGATGTCTGGATTGATGAATGGTTGCGTGGATGGCGTGAAGTGTGGGTGGAAGTATAGGTGGATGAACGCATGCATGGATGGTTGGATGGGTGTATGGATGTATGGATGTATAGTTATATGTATGGATATGTGGATGTATGGATGTATGGATGTATGGATGCATGTACGTATGGATGTGGGAATGTATGTATGTAGGGATGTATGGATGTATGGGTGTATATATGTATGGCTGTATGGATGGTGGATGTTTAAGTGGATGGATATATGAATGGATGGATGTATGTATGGATGTATGTATGGATGTATGAATGGATGGATTTATGGATGCGTGGATGCATGAATGTGTGGATGGATGGATGTATGGATGGATAGATGTATGGATCGATGGATCGATGGATTGATGGCCGTATGGATGGATGGATGTATGGATGGATTGAGGTGTGGATCGACGGATGTACTAATGAATGTATGTACGGATGAATGGATGTATGGATGGATTGAGGTAGGATGGATGGATGTATGTATGGATGGATGAGTGCATGGATGTATGGATCGATGTATATATCGATGGTTGGATGTATGGGTTTATGGACGTAAGGAAGTATGGGTGTATGGATGTGTGGATCTGTGAATGTATGCATGAATGGATGTATGGATGGATAGATGTATGGATCGATGGATGCATGGATGGGTGGTTGTATGGATG
>NW_016912133.1:0-520 GCF_001483705.2 Eufriesea mexicana
CTGTCATCCACAGAGCCAAGCAGAATATAGTAGAGCGCAGTAGAGCACAGAAATCCGCGGAATAGGTGTGCATAGCAAGAAAGTCCGTGCTAGCCTAACCAAACTTTAGCCAACCTAGCCTAACCAAACAAAACCTGACTCAAAGTAACGTGCACCGATCATTATTGCTCGCCTCCCAATAGTCGAGCAGTGTACAGTAGAGATGTGTAGAGCGCAGAAAACCATCGAATAGCTGCGTACAGCACAAAAGTCAAATATATCCCAACCTACCTCCTTTTTCTTCACGTGGGTGAAATCTTCCAAAGATACACGGCCACCTTAGGGGAAGGGGCTGGGTTATGTGGGATTTTTACACTCTAAAACCCCCACGATTGTCAGCCCTTTGTATTTAGTTGCGCCCAGGACTTCGCGGAGACGCAATTGCCAGGACGGCCCCGCGACGCAACCGCAATTCCCTCCCAGCGCGACGGGAAATCCCATCCGATACGACCATGTCCATGCGCGCGAGACGGGTTGATTA
>NW_016912134.1:0-221 GCF_001483705.2 Eufriesea mexicana
CTAACTAACTCAACCTAACCTAACCTAACTTAATCTAACCTAACCTAGAC
Source organism: Eufriesea mexicana (assembly GCF_001483705.2). Classification (NCBI taxonomy): domain Eukaryota; kingdom Metazoa; phylum Arthropoda; class Insecta; order Hymenoptera; family Apidae; genus Eufriesea; species Eufriesea mexicana. Next base: position 51 of record NW_016912134.1, read on the forward strand.
CAACCCAAATCAATTCTACCCAACCCAGCGTAACCTAACCTAACCTAACCCGACCTATCCAAACTTAACCTAACAAAACCTAACCTAACCCACACTAGCCTAACCCATCCACACCCAACGTAACCTAACCTCACCTAACTTCACCTAACCTAACATCACCTAATCTATCCT
>NW_016912135.1:0-1429 GCF_001483705.2 Eufriesea mexicana
AATCCATACTCCTTATTAATGCAAGAAAGCTTGCTCACCACGATATTAGACGAAAATGTCAATGAAATTGCACTTCCAATCAAATTCGATACCACTGCAATAACTATTGCACGCCAAAAGTATCTATCCCCCTCATTTAAGCGAGAAAGCTTGCTCACCACGATATTAGTCGAAAGTGTCAATAAAATTGAAATTTCCAGGCAGATTCTGTTGAATTGCCATGGCTGCAGCTCGCCAATTGAATCTATCCTCCTTATTAATGCAAGAATGCTTGCTCTCACCGGTATAACTCGAAAATGTCAATAAAAGTGAAGTTTCCAGTCAAATTCTATTCCATTGCATGGGCTATTGCAAGCCAATAGGATCTTTCCACCTTATTCGTGCGGGAAAGCTTGCTCACCATGATATTGGTGAAAAATCTCAGTAAAATTGATCATTCCTGTCAGATTCTATTGCATTGCAACGGCTATAGCACGCCAATTGGATCTATACTCCTTATTAATGCAAGCAAGTCTGCTCACCACGATATTAGTCGAAAGTGTCAATAAAATTGAAATTTCCAGGCAGATTCTGTTGAATTGCCACGGCTGCAGCACGCCAATTGAATCTATCACCCTTATTTATGCAAGAAAGCTTGCTCTCACAGGTATAACTCGAAAATGTCAATAAAAGTGAAGTTTCCAGTCAAATTCTATTCCATTGCATGGGCTATTGCAAGCCAAAAGGAGCTTTCCTCCTTATTTATGCGAGAAACATTTGCAGGCAGATTCTGTTGAATTGCCACGGCTGCAGCACGCCAATTGAATCTATCACCCTTATTTATGCAAGAAAGCTTGCTCTCACAGGTATAACTCGAAAATGTCAATAAAAGTGAAGTTTCCAGTCAAATTCTATTCCATTGCATGGGCTATTGCAAGCCAAAAGGAGCTTTCCTCCTTATTTATGCGAGAAACTTTGCTCACCACGATATTATTCGAAAATGTCCATTAAATTGAAATTTCCAGGCAGATTCTGTTGAATTGCCACGGCTGCAGCACGCCACTTCAATCTATCCTCCTTATTTATGCAAGAAAGCTTGCTCTCACCGGTATAACTCGAAAATGTCAATAAAAGTGAAGTTTCCAGTCAAATTCGATTCCATTGCATGGGATATTGCAAGCCAAAAGGGTCTCTCTTCCTTATTTATGCGAGAAACCTTGCTCACCACGATATTAGTCGAAAATGTCAATAAAATTGAACCCTTCATGTGGATTCAATTGCATTGCAACGGCTATAGCACGACAATAGAATCTGTCCACCGTATTTATGCATGGAAGCATGCTCATACCGGTATATGTCGGAAATGTTAATAAAATTGAACCTTCATGTCAAATTCTATTCCATTGCATGTGCTATTGCAAGCCAAAAGGAGCTTTCCTCCTTATTTATG
>NW_016912136.1:0-1411 GCF_001483705.2 Eufriesea mexicana
GAATGTATGTACGGACGTATGGATGTATGGACGTGTGCGTGGATGCTTGGATGGGTGGATGGAAAGAAGGGTGGATTGATGTATGGGTGGATGTAGAGATACATGAATGGATGGATGGGTGCATGGATGGATGGTTGGACTGTTGGATGTGTGTGTGGATGGATGAGCACATGGATGGAAGAATGTAATGACGTATAGATGTATGGATGCATGAATGTATTGATGTATGGGTGTATGAATGTACGAATATGTGGATGTACGGATGTATGGATGTATGGGTGTGTGGTTGGATGAATGGGTGTGTGCATGGACTGAAGAGTGGGTGGAAGGATGGCTGGATGGACAGATGCATGGACTAATGGATAGTTGTATGTTTGTATGGTTGGATGGTTGTATGGATGTATGGATGAATGTATGGATGTATGTATGAATGTATATATGGATGTATGCATGGATGTGTGCATGGACGAATTTATGGATGTATGTACGGATGTATGTATGTATGTATGTATGGATGTATGTATGGGTGTATTTATGGATGTATGGATGTATGTATCGAGGTATGTATGAACGTATGTATGGATGGATGGGTGTATGGATGGATGTCTGTATGTATGTATGGATGTATGGATGTACGGATGAATGGAGGGATGGATGTATGGACGGATGGCTGCATGAGTGGATGGATGTGTGGATGGATAGATTTATGTTTCGACGTATGTATGGCTGGGTGGATGTATGGATGGAAGGATGAATGGACGTATGGATGTATGGACAGATGGATGGGTGGATGGACGGCTGTATGGATGGATGTATGTATGGATGGATTGAGGTATGTATGGAAGGATGTGCGGATGTGTGGAAGTATGTATGGATGTACGTATGGTTGTATGTAAGGATGTACGTATGCATGAATTTGTGGATGTATATATGGGTGTATTTATGGAAGTATGTATTGATGTACGTATGGATGTATAGATTTATGTATGAACGGATATATGTATGGATGTACGGACGCATGGATGTATGGATGTGTGGATGGATGGATGGTTGTATCGAAAGATGAAGGTACGAATGGATGGATTTATGGATGTATGGATGAGAGGTGTGTATCTATGGATGTATATATGTATGGATGTATGGATGGATGGGTGTATGTATTAATGTATGTATGGATGTATCGATGGATGGGCGTATTGAAGGATGGATGAATGGAGGGATAAGTGTACGTGTGGATGGATGTATGGATGTGTGTATGGATGGACATATGTATGGTTTTAATTATGGACGTATGTATGTGTGTATGTTTTAATGTATGTATGGTTATATGTATGGATATATGTATTTATGTATGTATGAATGTATGGATGGATCGTAGGATCGGTGGGTGTATGTATGGATGGAGGGACGT
>NW_016912137.1:0-306 GCF_001483705.2 Eufriesea mexicana
CGGACGACACGCTGGTGATGGCCGCCGGGTCGAGTTGGGAGGAGGCCACGCTGCGCACGGAAAGTGGCGTGGCCCTCGTCGCGAATAGCATCCAGCGGCTGGGGCTGTGTATCCCCACCGAGAAGACCGAGGCAATGTGGTTTTGCCATCGGCACCACGGGAAGCCACCCCAGTCCCTGATGCGCGTGGAGAACGTCGTGGTCGAGGTAGGGGACCGGATGAGATACCTCGGTCTCGTCCTCTATAACCACTGGAAGTTCGACGAACATTTTCTGACGCTGGAACCACGCCTGGAAGGTATGGCGG
>NW_016912138.1:0-15752 GCF_001483705.2 Eufriesea mexicana
CCATTCAATGATGTTCGGTGGATTCTTCCCATCTACTGTGCTTTATCATGTCCTGCTTGGCTCTAGGGTGTTCAATAACTGTGTGCTCGCACGTTAGGTTATGTTAGGATACGTTTGGCTATTTTAGGTTAGGTGAAGTTCGGTAAGGATTGACTGGATTTCGTGCTATAGACTGTTGTTCGTTGGATATCTGCGCTCGACTTTGCTCTACCATATTCTGCTTGTCCCTGGGGAGGCCACCAATAGAGGCAGCGGTACGTTATGCTTGGGTAGGCTGCGTTCGGTTAGGTTATGTTAGCTTGGGTTTGGTTTGGATAGATACGACAATTGTGCCATACACTGCGATTCTATATATTTCTGCGCCCTACTGTCCTCTAGTAAGTTCTGCTCGATTCTGGGATGGCGAGCAATAGTAGCCGCGGTACGTTAGTTTGAGTTACGTTACGTTTGGTTATGTTAAGCTTGGGTATATTAGGACAGGATAACTACGACTTTTGTGCTATAGACTGATATTAGGTGGGCTTCTTTGCTCTGGAGTGTTCTACTATGTTCTGCTTGGCTCCGGGAAGCGCTGCCGTAGATGTCTCGGCACTTTATGATGAGTTGGACTACGATAGGTTGGGTCAGATTAGGTCAGGTAAGGTTTGCGTATCCCTGTCTTTCTTGCTATACGCACCAGAGCGGTGGATTTCTGCGCTCTGCTATCCCCTAGTACATTCTGCACGGATCTGGGGAGGCCAGCAATTGTGGTCTCATCACGTTGATTTGGGTTACACTACGTCCGCTTATGTTAGTTAAGGTCATGTTAGGTCACGGTATGTTTGACTTTTGTGCTATACACAAGAATGTGGTGGATTTCTACGCTCTGCTGCGCTGTAATATATTCTGCTCCAATCTGGGGATGCCAGCAATAGATGTCGCGGTACGTTAGGCAGTGTCATGTTACGTCTGGTTATGTTAAGATTGGATATATAAGGATAGGACAACTTCGACTTTTATGCTATACACTGCTATTCTGTTGATTCCTGCCCCTTGTGTGCTCTAGTAAGTTCTGTTTGTCTCTGGGGAGGAGAGCAATAGAGTTCTGGGCAACTTATTCTGAGATGTGCTACGATTGGTTACGTTAGGTTTGTTCAGATATGGTGAGAATATCTTTGAGTTTCGTGCAATTCACTGAAATGCCGTGGATTTCTGCTTTCTACTGTGCTATAGTATATTCTGCTTGCCTCTGACGAAACCAGCAACAGTGAACACGGCAGGTTAGGTATAGATGTGTTACATATGCTTAAGTTATGTTTGGCTAGGTTCGGATACGATAGCCTTGACTTTTGCGCTATACACTGCTATTCAGTGGATTTCTGTATTCGGTAGTGCACTAATATGACCTGCATGGCTCTGGGGAGGCCAGCAGTATCGGTATCGTGAAATTAGGTTGTGATATGCTACGCTTGGTTATTGTACGTTTGGCGAGGTTAGGATACGATAAAATATACTTTTGTGCAATACACAGCTGACCGAGGATAGCAGCTCTCTACTGTGCACTACTCTATTCTGCATGGCCCTGGGGAGGCCAGGAATAGTTGTCTCAGCACGTTAGTTTGAGACATGCTACGTTAGGTTGTGCTTCGTTTGGTGATGTTAGGACAATGTAGCTTAGACCTTTGAGAGATGCGCTGCTATTAGGTGCATTTCTGCCCTACACAGTGCTCCAATATGTACTGATCGTCTCTGTGGTGGACAGATACAGTGGTGTCGGCACGTCAGGTTGAGTAAGGTTACGTCCCGTTTGGTTAGGTTAGGAAGGTCTGGTTAGGATTACTTTTATGTGCTATACACAGATATCCTGCGGATTTATGCTCTCTACATTGCTCTGCCACAATCTCCTCGGCTCTGGGAAGGCGCGCAATAGTGGTCGTGGCACGTTAGGTCGAGTTAGGTTATGTTCGCTCAGGTTGGGTTATGCTAAGTTTGGCTACTGTGCCTTTGACTTTCGTGCTATACAGTGCTTTTCGGTGTATTTCTGTGTTCTACAGTGCTCTACTATATTCTGCTAGGCTCCGGGGATGCCAGCAGCTGTGGTCGTGGCACGTTATGTTGGGTCAGTGTGCGTTCGATTATGTTGTGTTAGGTTAGGTTAAGTTCAGATATCTTCCAGTTTTGTGCTATAGGCATCTATTCTGCGGATTTCTACGCTCTCCGTCACTCTAAAATACTGCGCTCGACCCAGTGGAGGCTAGCAACGTTGTCCTTTCCACGTTAGCTTGTGATAGTTTACGCTTGGTTGGATTAGGTGAGGTCAAGTTTGGTCAGGTTAGCTCCGGCTTACGTGCTTTACACTGAAATGCCGTGTATTTCTGCGCTCTACTGTGCTCTAGTTTGTTCCGCTTGGAGCTGGGGAAGCCTGTAATCCTGTTCTCGGAATGTTAGGTTGAAATTGGTTTCGTTTCGTTGTGTTACATTAGCTTAGGTTTGGTTTGGGTTGTTTCGACTTTTCTGCTATACACTGCGATTCTATGGTCCTCTGCGCTCTGCTCTCCTGTAATATGCTCTGCTTAACCCTGTGGAGGTCAGCAATACTTTTGGCGGCACGTTAGGTTGAGTTAGATTAAGTTCGGGTTGGTTAGATTGAGTTGGGTTAGGCAAAGATGGCTTTGACTTTTGTGCTCAACACAGATATTCTATGGACTTTGGTGCTCTACTGCGCCCTATCATATTCCGCTTGTCTCCGGGAGGGCCAGCAGTAGTGGTCGCTGCAAGTTAGGTTGAGTTTGGTTACGTTAGGGTATGTGAGGATTGGCTACGCCAGGAGATGATAGATCTAACTTTCGTGCTATGCACTGCTATTCGGTCGACTTAGGCGCTCCACGGTTGTCTGATACGTTCAGCTTGGCTCTGGGAAAGGCAGCAATAGTGGTCTTGGCACGATATGCTGAGTTAGGCAACGTTTGTTAAGGTTAGGTATGGTCAGGTTAAGTTAGGATATCTTTGACTTCTGTGGAACTCACTGCTATTTTGCCGACTTCTACGCAGTACTGTGATTAAGCGTGCTCGGCCTTGCTCTAGTGGGGCGAGAAGCGGTGGCAGCGGCGCGTTAGGCTGTGTTATGTTACGCTTGACTGGGCTAGGTTTGGACACGTTTGGTTAGGGTATCTTTGACTTTCGAGCTTTACACTGCAATGTGTATGACTTCTGCGCTCTACTGAGCTCTGGCATATTCTGATCGGCTCTGCGGTGGCCAGAAATAGTGGTCCCGGCACGTTGGGTTTAGTTATATTACGTTTGGTTAGGTTAGGCTAGGATTACTTTCACTTTTGCGCTGTAAGCTGCTATTCGGTGGAATTGTGCTCACTACTGTTATCTAATATGTTCCGCTTTGCTCTATCTAGGTCAGAAATAGTGGCCGCAGCGCAATAGGTTGTGTTTTGTTACGTTTGGTTGGGTTCGCTTTGTTTTGGTTAGGTTAGGATATCTTCGACTTCTGCTCTGTACACTGCAATGAGGTGGTCTTCTTCCCTTTACCCTACATAAATATGAGTGTTGCCGGCATATTAGGTGGCGATAGGATACGTTTGGATCCGTTACGTTAGCTTTGGTTAGGTTTGGACATTTTCTACTTTTCTGCTATACACTGCGTTTCGATGGATTCCTGCTATATACTCTCCTCTAACATGTTCTGCTTGACTCAGTGGAGGTCAGCAATACTTATCACGGCTCGTTATGTCGAGTTCGATTACCTTTGGTTAGGATTGGTTGGCTTGGGTTGGGCTGGGTTAGCTTTGCCTTTTGTGTTATACATTGCTATTCGGCGGACTTCTGCGCTCTACTCTACTCTAATATGATCTGCTTGGCTTTCAGGAGGCCAGCAGTTGCGGCCTCGGCACGTTAGGTTGAGTTATGCTACGTTCGGCTAGGTTTGATAGTTTGGGTTAGGTTTGCATAGATTTGACTGTCGTGGTGTACCCTGCTATTCGTTGGACACCTGCGCTCCACTCTACTCCGGTATGTTCCGCTCGGAACTAGGGACGCCAGCGATTGTGGTCTCGGCACGTCAGGTTTAGTTATGCTACGGTTGGCTTTGTTAAGTTTATTTGGGTTTGGTGTGGATGGCTCCGTCTTTCGTGGGACGCTCCGTTATTCCGTGGTCCTCTGCGCTCTACTGTGCTATAATATATTCTGCTTGACCCCGTGGCGTCTATGAATGGTGGTCGCGCCACGTTATGTATAGGTAGGCTTCGTTTGGTTAGGTTACGGTGGCTTGGGCTAGGTTTGTGTATCTCTACCTTTGCTGCTATACACCACGATTCTATGGTTTTCTGGAAACCTTCCGCTCTAGTACGATCTGCTTTACACTGGGGACGCCAGCAATAGTGGTCGCGTCACGTTAGTTTCATTTATATTACGTTCGGTTATGTTACGGTTGGTCATTTTAAGAGAGTATAGCTTTGACTTTTGTGCTATACACCTCTCTTGAGTGGATCACTGCACTCTACTGGGCTCTAATATCTTCTGCTTTGCTCCGGGGATGTCAGCAATAGTGGTTTAGGCACGTTAGGTTGAGTTAGGCTACGTTTGGTTATATTACGTTTGGGTAGATTAGGATAGGATACCTATGACTTTTATGCCATACACTGCAGTTCGGTCGATATCTGTGCACGGTTTTGTTCCACTAGCATCTGCCCGACTTTGGGGAGGCCAGAAACGGTGGTCGCGGCGCGACATATTGTGTCTTGTTACGTTTGGTTGTGCTACGATTGGTTGCGTTAGTAGAGGGTAGCTTCGACTCTTTAGCTAAGCACAGCGATTCTGTGGACTTCTGCGGTTTACTGTGCGCTATCACGCTCTGCTTGTGTCTGGGAACGCCAGGAATCGTGGTCGCGGCAAGTTAGGTTGTGCTGTGTTACGTTTGGACAGGATATGTTTGGCTATGTTTGGTTGGGATAACTTCGTCTTTTGTGCGATACACTTCCATTCGGTGGCTTTCTACGCTCTAATGCGAGCTAGTATATTCTGCTTGCAACCGGGGAGGCCAGAAATGGTGGTCTCGGCTCGCCAGGCTAAGAGGTGTTGCGTTAGGTTATATTAGGTTTGGATAGGTTAAGTTAGGATAGCTTTGACTCTTGTGCTATACACTTCCATTCGGTGAATTTCTACGCTATACGTTTCACTACTCTAATCTGCTCGACTCTGGGGAGTCCAGGAATAGTGGTCTCGGCCCGTTAGGACGAGTTGTGCTATGTTTGGTTGCTATACGTTTGCTTGGGTTAGGTTTGGAAAGATACCGACATTCCTAGTATACACTGATATTCAGTGGATTTCTACGCACCACTGCTCTCTGCTATAATCTGCTGGGACCGGGGGGGTTTCTGGGCTCCACTGTGATCTATTATACCCTGCTTCGTTCTGGGAAGTCCAGAAATAGTGACCCTGGCGCGTTATGTTGTGCTAGGTTTCGTTTGGCTAAGTTATGTTTGTCAGGGTTATGTTTGTATGGCTTTGACTTTCCTGCTATGAACTGCGATTCTATGGATTTTCGCGCTCTGCTCTCCCCTAATATATTCTGTTTGGCTCTGAGGTGGGCAGCAATAGAGGTCTCGGCACGTTTGGTTGAGTTAGGATGCGTCTGCTTATATTACGTTTGGACAGGTTTGGATAGGATAGCTTTGACCTTTGAGTTATACATGGTTATTTGGTGGCTTGTTGAGCTCTACTCTCCTCTAATATGACAAGCTTGGGGATGGGGAGGGCGGTAATAGTGTACTTGGCGCCATAGGTTGGATTATGTTACATTTGCTTATGTTAAGCTTGGTAAGGTTAGGGAGGGTAAGGTAATCTTTTGTGTTATACATGGATATTTGGTGTATTCATGCGCTCTACATTGCTCTACTATACACTGCTCGACACTGGGGAGGCTAGCAATAGAATTCGTGGCACGCAATGTTATGTTACGTTACGTTTGGTTACGTTACGAATGGTTAGGGGAGGAGGGAATAGCTTTGCCTTTTGTGCTATACACTTCTCTTCGGTGTGCTCCTCTACCCTACTGCGCTCTGATATGTTCTGCATGGCTCTGAGGTGGCCAGCAACAGAGGTCTCGTCGCGTTGGTTTGAGCAAGGCTACGTTGGGTTAGGTTAGGTTAGCTTGGGTTTCGCTAGGGTGGCTTTGTCCTTTGCGCTATACGCTGCTATTCGGCGGTATTCTGCGCTTCACATTTCGCCACTATTCCCTGCTCCGCCCTTGGGAGGCCAGCAAAAGTGGTGGCGGCATGTAGGTTTGAATTATGTTACGTTTGGCTACGTCACGTTGAGTCAGGAACGGAAAGGATAGCTTTGAATTTTGAGCCATGCGCTGCTATTCGATGGATTTTTGTACTCTACTGTGCATTAGTATGCCCTGCATGGCGATGGGGAGTCCAGCACTATTCGGCTAGGCACGTTAGGTTGGGCTAGGTTACGTTTGGATACGTCAAGTTAGGACGGGTTAGGTCAACGATATCCTCCACTTTTCCGCTTCACGCTTCAGTGCGACGACTTTCTGCGATCTACTGTGCCCTAGAATATTCTGCTTGGCTCTGTGAATGTTAGCAATGGTGGTGTACTCACTCTGGGTTGAGTTAGGATACGCTTGGTTAGGACGGTTTTGGCTTTTGTGTTGTACACTGTTCATCGGCGGATTTGATCTAATATGTTCTACTTTGCACTGGGGAAGCCAGTAATTGTGGTCTCGGCACGTTAGTTTGAGTTATGTTACGTTTGGTAGGATTTTGACGGCGTAAATTAGACCTTTGCGCCATACACGGCTGCATCGTGGATTTCTGCGCTCTAGATTGCACTAGTATGCTCTGCTTAGCTGTGGGGAGGCCAGCAATAGCATTCTCAGCACGCTACCATCTGCAAGGCTACGTTCGGTTCGGTTATGGTAGGACCGGTTAGCTTGGGATATCTGTGCCGTTTACGCTACACGCCGCTATTCGGTGGGTTTCTGCGCTTCACTGTGTTCCAGTTTATTCTGCTTTACTCTGGGTAGGTCGGCAGCAGTGGTCTAGGCACGTTGGGTTGAGTTAGGTTGCGTTTGGCCTCACTCTGTTTGGTTATATTAGGCGAGGATAGCTATATCTCTTGTGCTGTACACTGCCATACGGTGTATTTCTCTGCTCTACTATGTTCTAATGCTCCCTGCCTTGCTCTGGGAATTCCAGAAATAGTGGCCGCGCGCATTATGTTGGGCTACGTTACGTTTGGTTACGTTCGGCTCGTTTGGGTTAGATGAGGATATCTTTGACTTTCGTGCTATACACAGCAATTTTATGGACTTGTGTGCTCTACTGTGCACTATCATATTCTGCTTGCCTCTGGGGAAGCCAGCAATAGAAGCCAGCAATAGCGGCAGCGGCATGTTTGGTCTAGTTACTATACGTTCGGTTGGGAAAGGTTAGATCTGGTGATTTTATGGTATCTTTGACTTTTGTACTCTACACCGTTATACGGCGGATTCCTGCGCTCGACTGTGCTCTAATGTCTTTCGCTTGGCTCTGGAGAGGCCAGCCATAGTGGTCTCAGCACACTATGTTGAGTCCGATTACGCTTGGCTTGGCCAAGTTTTAATAGGTTTGGTCAGGATTTCTTCGGCTTTTGTGCTGTACAGTGTTATTCGGTCGACATATGTACGCTGCATTGCTCTACTAGGATCTGCTCATCTCTTGGAGGCCAGCAACAGCTGTCGTGGCACGTTTTGTTGAGTTAGGTTAGGTTTGGTTTGGTTAGGTTAGGTTAGGTAAGGTTTGGTTAGGATATCCTATACTTTTCTGTTTTACACTTCAATAGGGCGAATTTCTGCAATCTACTGCGCTCTAGTACATTCTGCTTGGCATTATGGAGGACAGCAATAGAGGTGTAGGCACGTCTGTTCGAGTTAGGTTACGCTCGGTTATGCTACGTTTGGTTAGGTTAGGATAGGGTAATCTTGTCCTTTGCGCTATACACTGCATTTCGGTGGGTCTCTGCGCCCTTCATAGCCCTACTACTCTCTACTCGAATCTGTGGAGTCCAGTGATTGCTTTCTCGGCTCGCTAGGTTGCGTTAGGCTAAGTTTTGGTGGGTCATGTTAGTTTGGGTTTCGTTCGGGTTGCCTCGACTTTTGTGGAGTAAACTGCTCTTCGATGGACTTCTGCGCTCTTCTGCGCGCTATCACCACTTTCTTGGCTCTGTGGACGCCAGGAGTAATGACCTCGGCTCGTTAGGTTGAGTTATGTTACGTTTGCTTCTTTCAGTTTTGGTTAAGACAGCTTTGACTTATCTGCTATACACTGTTGTGCGGCCGATTTCAGCGCTCTTCGTTGCTCTGCTATACTCTGCTTAGATCACGTGAGGCCAGTAATAGCGGTCGTGGCACGTCAGCTTGAGTCACGTTATGTACGCTTATGTTACGTTTGGTTACGTTAGGATAGGATCGCTTTGGCTTATGAGCTACACACTGCTGTTCGGTGGATTTCTGATCTCTACTGTACTCTAATGCGCTCTGCTTGGCCGTGGGTAGGCCAGCAATAGTGGTATCGGCCATTCAGGTTGAGTTTGGCTGCGTTGGGTTAGGTTAAGCTTGGTTAGGTTAGGATAGGGTAGCTATGACTTTTGTGCTGTAATCTGCTCCTCGGAGCGTCTCTGCGTTCTACATAGCTCTACTATACTCTGTTCGACTCCCGGGGGTCAAGCAATTGTGTTCGCGGCAAGTTAGGTTGGGTTAGAATACGTTCTGTTATGTTAGGTTACGTTGCGTTTGGTTAGGATAGCTAAGACTGCTGTGCTACACATTGATATCCTATGGACCTCTGCCCCCTACTGCGCGCTATCACACTCTGCTTGTGTCATGGGACGCCAGGAAGAGTGGTCGCAGCGGGTTGGATTATGTTATGTTCAGTTCGGTTAAGCTAGGTTTGGTAAGGTTTGGTCGGGACATCTTTCACACTTGTGCTATACACTGCTGTCCGGTCGACTTCAGCGACCTACGTTGCTCTGCTATACCCTTTCCAGCTGTGCTACGTTACGTTTGTTCGTTTCACGTTCTGTCAGGTTAGGAGATTATATCCCTGACTTTTGTGCTTTACACTGCTATTCGGTGTATTTCTGCGCTCTACTGCGGTCTAATATTCTCTGCTTTGCTCTGCGGATGTCAGAAATGGCGGCAGCTATACACTGCTGTCCGGTCGACTTCAGAGACCTACATTGCTCTGCTATACTCTTTCCAGCTATCGTGAGGCCAGCAATAGAGGTCGTGGCACCACAGGCTGTGCTACGATTCGTTTGTTCGTTTCACGTTTTGTCAGGTTAGGAGATTATAGCCCTGACTTTTGTGCTTTACACTGCTATCCGGTGCATTTCTGCGCTCTACTGCGGTCTAATATTCTCTGCTTTGCTCTGCGGATGTCAGAAATGGCGGCCGCGGCCCGCTGTGTTGGGCAAAGTTACGTTTCTTTATGTTAAGCTTGTCTCGGATAGGACAGGTTAACTCCGTCTTTTGAGCTACTCACTGCTATTCGGTGGATTTCTACGATTTTCGTTGCTCTACTGTACTCTACTCGACACTGGTGGGGCGAGCAATGGCGTTCGTGGCACTGTAGGTTGAGTTAGGTTACGTTTGGTTTGTTTAGATTAGGTTAGGTTTGGCAAGGGTAGCTTTGATTTTCGTGCTATAAACAGATGTTCGGTGCATACCTGCCATCCACTGAACTCTACTCTAATCCGCTAGACCCTGGGGAGGCCAGCAATATTGGTCACGGCACGTTATTCTGCTTTTGGCTACGTTAGGTTAGGCTACTTTCTGTTGGTTGGATCTGGATTTCTGCGACTTATCTACTGTGCACCGTGATTCAATGGATTTCAGCGCCCCACTCCCCCTAATATAGTCAGCTGGTCTCCGCGGAGGCCAGCAATAGTCTCGGCGGCACGTTTAGTTGAGACTGCTTACGTTTGGCAGTGTTATGGTTGGTTTGGTTAGGATAGAGAACCTTTGTCCTTTATGTCGCATACTGCCTTTTGGCGGATTTCTGCACTCTACTGTGACCTAGTATTGTTCGCCTTGCTCTGGAGAGGCCAGAAATGGCTGCCGCGGTCCGTCATGTTGAATTAGGTTACATTTGCTTATGTTACGTTTGGTTAGGTAAGGATAGGTTAAACTTGACTATTGTGCTGCTCACTGCTATTCGGTGGATTTCAGCGATCTTCGTAGTTCTACTATACTCTACTCGATACTGGTGAGGCGTGCAATTTCGGTCGTGGCACTATAGGTTTAGTTATGATACGTTTGGTTAGGTTACGTTATGCTAGGTTTGGCTTGGGTTACTTTGTCTTTCGTGCTATAGACGGATGTTCGGTGGATACCTGCCACCCACTGTGCTCTACTCTAATCTGCTAGACTCTGGGGAGGCCTGCAATGGTTGTCACAGCACGATAAGTAGTGTTTGGCTACGTTAGGTTAAATTACCTTATTTTGGTTAGATTTAGATATCTTCGACTTTTCTTCGGTACACTGACAATCTGTGGATTTCAGCGCTCTACTCTCCACTAATATAGCCTGCGTGGCCCCTGGGAGGCCAGCAATGGTGGTCGCGTCACGTTATGCTCAGTAATATTACGTTCGGTTGGGTTAGGTTACGCTGGGTTGGGCAGGAATTGTGCTACACACTACAATTCTATGGTCTTCTGCGGCCTATTGTGAGCTACCACACTCGCTTGTCTCAGGCGCCGCGAGGAGTTGTGGAAGCGTCACGTTAGGTTGAGTTACGTTACGTTCGGTTAGGTAAGTTTCTGTTAGGTTAGGTTGGGATAGCTTCGACTTTCGCCGATGCACTGCTATTCGATGGTTTTCTGCGCTCTGCCGCGCTTTAATATGATATGCTTGACGTTGGTGAGGCCAGCAATATTGGTCTCCGCACGTTAGGCTCAGTTAGGTTGCGCATGGCTGGCTTACGTTTGGATATGCTAGGATAGGATAGCGACGACCTGTACACAGCTGTATGTTGGATTTCTGCGATCTATTGTGATCTAATGCTTCCAGCTTTGTTCTGGGAATTACAGAAACAGTGGCCGCGGCTCGATCCGCTGTCATAGGATACGTTTGGCTAGGGTGTATGTTGCTTGGGTTGGTGTAAGATGACACTGTCTTTCGTGCTATGCACTGCACTTCTATGGACCTCTACGCTCTACTCTCGCCTAATACGCCCTGCTTGGCGATGTGGAGTTCAGTAGTAGTTGGCTAGACACGTTAGGCTGGAATTAGATACTTTGGGTTATGTTAGGTTTGGTCAGGGTAGGATAGGATATCCGTTACTTTCCGCTTTACACCCCAATGCGGCGAACTTCTGCGTTCTACTGTGCTCTAGTATACTCTGCTTGGCTCTGGGAAGGCCAGCAGTAGTGGTCTCGGCTCTTCAGGTTGAGTCATGCTGCGTTTGGTTATGTTACGTTTGGTTAGGTTCAGGGACGATGGCTTTGCCTTTTGTGCTATACACTGCTATTCGGTGTATTTCTGCGCTCTTCATTGCTCTACCATACTCTTCTCGACTCTGGCGAGGCCAGCAGTAGTGGTCGTGATACGTTTGGTTGAGATAGATTACGTTTGGTCAGTTTAGTGATGGTCAGGCTTTGGTCAACTTAGCTCTGACTTCTGGGCTATACAACGCACTTTGGATGATTTCAGCGCCCTACATTGCTCTGCTACACTCTGCTTAGTCCTCGCGAGATCAGGAATAACGGGCTCACACGTAAGGTTGGTTTACGTTCCGTCTGCTCATGTTTCATTTGGTTAGGTTTGGTATGATAGCTTTGACTTTTGTGCTGTACACTGCTATTCGGTGGATTTCTGCTCTCTACTGTGCTCTAATTTGCTCTGCTTGGCGCTGGCGATGACAGAGATATTGGCCTCCGCACGTTAGGTTTAGTTATACAGCGTTAGGTTAGGTTACGTTTGGTCCGGTTAGGATAGGACAGCTTTGATTTTTGCATTATACACTACTATTCAGTGGATTTCTGCGCTTTACAGTACTCTAATACGCTCTGATTTTCGCTGTGTTTGCCAGCAATTGTGTTCCCGGCACGTTAGGTTGAGATAGGCTTCGTTTGGCTGGGTTTGGCTATGACAGGTTAGGTTAGGATATCTTTGACTTTTGTGCTTTGCACCACTATGCGGAGAATGTCTGCGCTCTCCTGTGCTCTAGTATATTGTGCTCCGCTCTGGCGATGTCAGCAATAGTGGTGTAGGCAGGTTACGTTGGGTAATGCTACGTTTGCTCATGTTACGTTTGGTTAGGTTAGGACAGGATAACTTCGACCTGTGCGCTATACCCTGCTGTTAGTACGATATCTGCACTCTGCGTTGCTGTACTAGCCTCTGCGTGCCACTGGGGAGGGCAGTAATAGTGTCCGTGGTAAGATCCCTTGTGTTATGTCACGTTTGATTTGGATAAGGTATGATAAGCTTCTTTAGAATGGCTTTGACTTTTGTGCTAATGAACTGGTGTTAGGTGGCTTCCTGCTCCCTACTGTGCTCTAGTATATTCTGCTTGGATATGTGTAGGGCTGCAATAGGGGTATCGGCTCGTTAGGTTTAGATATTCTACGTTTGGTTAGATTAGGCTTGGGCAGTTTATGCTAAGGTATCTTTCATATTTGTGCTACGCACTGCTATCCTTTGGGGTTCTACGCTCTACGTTGCTCTACAATACTCTGCTGGGCTCTGGGGAGTCCAGAGTTCGTGGGCTTGGCGCGATAGTTCTTGTTACGCAACGTTTGGTAGTGTTACGTCTGGCTACGTTAGGTCAGGGTAGCTTCGACTATTGTGCTGTCCACTGCGACTCTATGGACCTCTGCTCTCTACTCTTCCCTAATATGCCCTGCTTAGAGATGGCGAGTCCAGCAGTAGCTGGCTAGGCACGTGAGGTTTGGCTTGGTTGCGTTTGGAATGGATAAGCTAGGCTAGGTTATGTTAGGGTATCTCCTACTTTTATGCTTTATACTTCAACGCGGCGGATTTCTTCCTCTACTGCGCTCTACTATATTCAGCATGGCTCTGGGGATGTCAGCAATTGTGGTGTAGAGACGTTAGTTTGAGTTATGTAACGTTAGGTTATGTTACGTTCGGCTATGTTCGGTTAGGATTACTTTGACTTTTGCGCTACACACGCATCTTCCGTGGATTTCTGAGCTCTCCATTGCTCTGCTATACCCTGCTCGAGTCTGGGGAGACAAGCAACAGTGGTCTCGGCACGTTGTATTACACTTCGATATGCTTTTATAGGATATAATAGGCTTTTGTGCTATAGACTGCTGTTCGTTGCACTTCTGCGCTCTACACAGCTCCACTACATTCTGCTTGGCCCTGGAGCTTCCAGCAATATTGGCCGCGGCTCGCTACATTGAGTTAGGCTTCGTTTGCTTTAGTCATATTTGTTTGTGATATGTTTGGATGCCTTCGACTTCTCCGTCATGCTCGGCGATTCTATGGACCTCTGCGCTCTACTCCCCTCTAATATGTTCTGTTTGGCTCTGAGGAGCGCAACAATAGGGGTCTCGGCACGTTAGGAAGGGTTAGGTTACGTTTGGCTGCGTCAAGTTTAGTTAGGTTAGGATATGGTAGCTTTGACTTTTGTGATATATACAGCTATACGGTGAGTTTCTGCGCTCTTCTGTGCTCTAGCATGTTATGCTTCAGGGGGGGGGGGGGGTTGTCTCGACATGCTTGTTTCAGTCAGGTTACTCTTGCCATCGCTACGTTGGACAGGTGTGGTTAGGATAGCTGTGACTTTTGTGCTGTACACATCCATCCGGTGGATTTCTGCGTTCCACTTTGCTCTAGTGTGTTTTGCGTGGCTCTGCGGAGGCAAGCAATGGTGGTCTCGGCACGATAGTTTGAACTAAGCTACGTTCGGTTGTGTTAAGTTTGGCTATGTTAGGATATGGTAGCTCCGACTATTGAGCTATGCACAAGGATTCTATGGACTTCTGTGATCCGCTGTCCTCAAATATGTTTTGCTTGGCTCTGCGTAGAGAACCCGCAGTGGTCTCTCTACGTTAGGCTGAGTTATGTTGCGCTTGGTTACGTTACGCTTTGTAAGTGGGATAGGATAGCTTAGTCATTGTGCCATGCACTGCTGTTCGGTTGATTAGTGCGCTCTACTGTGATACAGTATTATCCGCTTCGCTCTGCCGATGTCAGGAATAGTGGTGTCGGCGAGTTAGTTTGAGTTAAGCTAAGTTTGGTTAGGATACGTTAGTCTTATGTAGGCTTCGACAGCCCAGTCTTGCGTGCTATACGATGATGTGTGGTGGAATCCTGCGATCTACAGTGCTCCACTACACGCTGCTCATATTTGCGGTTGCCAGTAATAATGGTCGCGGCACGTTATTTTGGGATATGTTGCGTTCGGTTACGTTACGATTTGTTAGGTTAGGAGAGGATGTCTTTAACTTTTGTACTGTACACTGCTATTCGGTGGATCTCTGCGCTGAACTGTGATCTAATATTCCCTGCTCTGCTCTGGGAATTCCAGAAATAGCAGCCGCGGCGCGTTAAGCTCAGTTAGGTTACCTTTGGCTCGGTAATGTTTGTCAACGTTAGGACAGGATATCTCTGACTTTCGTGCTATACACTGCCATCATATGGATCTCTGCGCAGTACTTTCTTCTAATGTGCCATGCATGGCGATGCGGAGGCCAGGAGTAGTGTCCTCGGCAATTTAGGTTATGATAGGTTGCGTCTGGTTATATTACGTTGGGATAGGTTACGATAGGATAGCTTTGACGTTTGTGATATACACTGCGATTCGGTGGATTTCTACGCCCTATGTTGCTCTACAATAATCTGATTGAATCTGCGGAGGCCAGAAACAGCGATCTCGGCACGTTAGGTTGAGATAGATTACGTATATCCATGTTACGTTTGGCTAGGTTTGGACAGGACATGTTTGGGTTTTATGCTATACAACGGCATTCGGTGGATTTCAACGCTCCGCATTGCTCTAATATGCTCCACTTGGCTCTGGGGAGGCCAGCAATTCTAGTCTCGGCAACATATGTTGAGATGTGCTACGTTTGGTTAAGTTAAGTTAGGACAGGTTTGGTTAGGGTATCTTCCACCTTTGTGCTATTGACTGCAATTCCATAGATTACAGCGCTCCACTGTGCTCTACTACGTTCTGCTTGTCTCTGGGAGGTGAGTAAAAGTGGTCTCAGCATGACAGGGAGAGTTATGTTACGTTTGGTTATTTCCCGTTTGGTTGGGTGGGATGGAGTAGCTCTGACTTTTGCTATGTACAGTGCTATACGGTTGATTTCTGAGCTCTACTGTGCACCAATCCGTCCTGCCTCGCCTTGTGGTGGCCAGCAATACTGGTGGCGGCACATGTGGTTAAGTTATGTTACGGTTTGTTCGGCTAGCGTAGGTTAAGTTTGGTTAGTTTGGCTGTAACCTTTGTGCTTTTCACAGCTTTTCCATGGATTTCTGCGTTCTAATCTCATCTAATGTGTTCTGCTTGGCACTGGGCAGAGCAGCAATAATTGTCTAGGCACGTTAGTTTGAGTTATGTTATGTTTTGCTAGGTTAGGTTAGGTCAGGTTAGGATAGGAAATCTGCGACTTCTGTGCTGTACACTGCTATTTGATTGCTTTCCGCGCTCCACAGTGCTCTACTATTTTCTACTTGGCACGGGGAGTGCAGCAATAGCTTTCACGGCACGTTAGGCTGGGTTAGTTTACGCTTGGTTAGG
>NW_016912138.1:19056-21502 GCF_001483705.2 Eufriesea mexicana
AACTCCTCCACCGAGGAGGCGACGATGCTCCTGAAGAATGGGCCGTTTCGTTGAGGCGAAGTTTCCGACGGCCCGTTACGTCTTCCTGGCGAGCTCGGCTGGGGAAGACGAACAGCCGGCGGCACCGGACGATAGGGCCCATGCTCCCCTTTATGCGTGCATGAGTGCGCAGCGGCAGCCGGGACAATTTCCGCCTGACACTGTCCCTAACCGGGCAAGGGTGCTTCGGGGAGTACCTGTGTCGTATCAGGCAGGAACGTGAGACGCGATGTCATCACAGCGGGGAAGCCGGGGAAACGGCGCCGCACACGCTATAGCATTGTACGACGTGGCCTAGTGACCGCCAGGTTATGTGTCGCGTGGTTCGTCTTTACCTTCCCCCTCCGTCGTCCTGATACATGTGACTGAGAGCTTAGGTGCGCAGCGTGCGGTGGCCTCCTCCATCGACGCTGTTATGCTACAGAAGGAGGCCGCGGAGACAGCCCGTGAGCGGAGCGCGGACCCCTCGCACGTAGGGCGGGGGAGGCTGCGAACGCGGAACCGCTTAGCGCCTCGCAACCAACCGGATGGTTTAACGCGTTAGCCCTCCGCCTTCGCGAGCGACACTGTACCTGCGGCCGGAGGGGGGCCGCCTCACCCTCCCTTTGTAACATTGGTAAGGGGGTCCACCGCCAGGCTTCTGGGGCCAATCTGTTTGAGCGAACGTGGTCTGGACGCGCGGTGCCGAGTGGAGGTCGCGCGGCATCCGCAAGGTGTGCCTGCTTCAAGGTGCGGTGGGATGCGTGGTTAGTGCCTGTGAACGACCCGCCTCGCGCGCATGGACACGGATATTTCGGGTGCGAGATCCCGTCGCGCCGGGAGGGAACTATGGTTGCGTCGCGGGAGCGTCCTGGCAATTGCGTCTCCGCGACGTCCAGGGCGCAACGAAGTGCGAAGTGCTGGCCATCGTGGGGTTCTTGGTGTGTAAAAATCCCACAAAAAACCCGCCCCTTTCCTTGGGGGAGCAGGGTATCTTTGAAAGTTTCCCCCCACGTGAAAAAGGGGTTTGTCTGTGTTAGGTTAGGATAGCTTCGACTTTTCCGCCGTGCATTGCCAGTCTATTGGCATCTGCTCTCTACGCTCTTCTAATATTTTCTGCTTGGCGTTGGGGGACGGGGGCAGCAATGGTGGACCCGGCTCGTTAGGTTTAGTTAGTCTACGTTTGGTTACGCCAGGATTGGTAAGGTTATGTTCGGGAACCATCGACTTTTTTGCTATACACAGCTGTTCCGTGGATTTCTGAGCTGCGCTGTCCTCTAATAAGTTCTGCTTGGCTATGTGGAGGCCAGCAATAGCGGTCTCGGCACGTAAGGTCGATATAAAATACGTACGGTTGTGTTGCGCTTGGTTAGGTTAGGATAGGGCAGCCTTGCGTTTTATGCCATACAACGCCATTCGGTGCATTTCTGGGCTCAACTGTGCTCCAATATGCTCTGTTTGGCTCTGGTGAGGCCAGCAGCTGTAGTCTGGGCGCGATAGGTTCTGTTATGTTAAGCGTGTCATGGCTGGGTTACGATATGTTCGGTTAGGGCAGCTTTGAAGTTTGTGCTATACACTGTTATTCATTCGATATATGTAGACTGCGCTGCTCTACTAACCTCCGCTCATCTCTGGGGAGGCCAGCAAAAGTGGTCGTGGCACGTATAGTTTTGTTACGTTGCGCTTGACTATGCAATGTTAGGATATATTTGGCTGCGACGGCGTTGACTTTTGTGCTGAACACTGCTGTTAGATGGCCTTCTGCGCTCTACTATGCCCTAGTATATCCTGCTTGGCTATGGGCAGATCAGCAGTACTGGTCTTGGCACGTTAGTCTGAGATATGCAGCGCTTGATTGTGTTATGTTTGGTTATGTCAGGACAGGATAGCTTAGACTTGTGCGCTGTACACTGCAACTCAGTGGATTTCTGCGACCTACACTGTCATATTATAATCTGCTGGGCTTTCGGGAGGCCAGCACTAGTGGTCGCGACACGTCAGGTTAAGAGAGATTACACTTGGTTGTGTTACGTTACTTTGCGTTTGGTTTCGATGGCTTCGTCTTTTGTGCTACACTCTGCTATTCTATGGACCTCTGCGCTCTTCTGTGCGCTATCACACCTTGCTCGTCTTCTTAGGCGCCGGAAATAGTGCTTTCGACAGGTTAGGTTGTTTTATGTTACGTTTTTTTATGCCAGGTTTAGACATGTTTGGTCAAGATAGGTATGCCGCTTGTGATATACACAGCTGTTTAGAAGATTTCAGCGCTCTACATTGCTCTGCTGTACTCTGCTTAGCTTTCGTGATGCCAGCAACAGCGGTGGTGGCACGTAAGTTTGGGATACGTTACGTCTGATCTTGTTAAGTTTGGTTCGGTTTGGAAAGGATTGCTTTGGCTTTTGTCCTATACACATCTATTCGGTGCATT
>NW_016912138.1:21514-75535 GCF_001483705.2 Eufriesea mexicana
CCTGCGCTCTAATGTGCTGCAATTTGCTCTGCTTGGCGCTTCGGAGGCCGGCAATAATGGTCTCGGCACGTTAGTTAGAGCTATGCGGCGATTGATTAGGTTACCTTCGGTTAGTTTAGGATAGGATGGCATTGACTTTTGTGCTATGAACTGCTATTCATCCGATTTCTGCGCTTTACTGTTCTCTAATATTACCAACGTGGACGTGTGGATGACAGCAATGGCGGTCTCGGCACTTTAGGTTGTGCTATGCTTTGTTCGGCTCTGTTAGGGCATGTCAGGTTAGGTTAGCGTAACTTTGGCTCCTGTGCTTTGCACTTCAGTGCGGCTGATTCCTGCGACCCCGGGTGCTCTAGTATATTCTGCTTTGCTCTCGGGAGGTCAGTAATTGCGTTGCCGGCACGTTATGATGAGTTAGGTTACTTCTGGTTATGTTAGAATACGGTATCGTTGACTATTGCGCTATACACAACTATTCGATAGATTTCTACGCTCTTCATTCCTCTACTGTACTCGCACGGACTCTGACGAGACTAGCAACAGTGTTCCCGGCACGTTAGGTTGAGTTAAGTTACCTTTGCGTATATTACGTTCGGATATGTTATTATAGGATAGAATTCACGTTTGTGCTATAGACTGCTATTCGCTGGATTTCTACGCACTACATAGCTCTACTATGATATGATCGACTCTCGGGAGGCCAGTAATAGTGGTCTCGGCACGATAGGCATAGCTTGGCTACGTTTGGTAAGGTTACGTTCGTTTTGGTTATGTCTGCATAGCTTAAACTCTCAATACTGGGGAGTTTACAATGCCCTACTATATTCTGCTTGTCCCTGGGGAGCCCAGTAACAGTTGCCGCGGCTCGCTTTGTTGAGTTAGGCTTCGTTTGGAAAGGTAACACTTGCTTGGGATAGGATATTGTGGCTTTGACTTTTCTGCATTACACTGGGATTCTATGGACTTCTGCGCTCTACTCCCCTCTAGTATGTTCTGATTGACTCTGAGGATGGCAGCTGTAGAGGTCACGAAACGTTAGGAGTGGTTATGTTACGTTTGGTTGCATTACGTTTGGCTAGGTTAGGAAAGGATAGCTTTGGCCTTTGTACTGTAGACTGCTTCACAGTGAACTCCTGCGTCCTACTGCGCCCTAATATGTTCTGTGTGGCTCTCTGGAGGCCAGCAATTGTGTTCTCGGCACGCTAGGCTTGGTTACGTTACGCTTGGCTTGGCTGGGTTGGGATAGGAGTGGTTAGGACAGCACCTACTTTTGTGCCATTGACTGCTTTTCGGACGATATCCATGCACTGTATTGCTCTACCAGCATCTGCTTGTCCCTGGGGAGACCAGCAATAGTGGTCGCGGCACGTATGGATGAGTTGGGTTACGTTTGGTTAGGTCAGGTTTGGTTATGCTTGGAAAGGATAGCTTTGACTTTGTGCTGTAAACTGCTATACGGTGGACTTCTGCGCTCTACTGCCCTCTAATATGTTATGCTCTGTGCAGGCAAGCAATAGTGGTCGCAGCATGTTTGGTTGGGTCACGTTTCTTTAGGTTAGGTAAGGTTTGGCCAGGGTTGGAACGGATATCTATGCATTCGCGCTATGCATTGCAATGCCGTTGATTTCTACGCTCTACTGTGCTCTAATATGCTGTGCATGGCTCTGTGGAGGACAGCAATAGTGATTTCGGCACGTTAGGTTGTGTTAGGTTACGCTCGGTTAGGGTAGGCTAGCCTGGCTTGGTTAGGATAGCTTTGACTTTTCTGCTATTCATTGCCATTCAATGGACTTGTGCGTTCTAGACTCCTCTAATACGTTCTGTTTGGCGATGTGGATGCCAGCAAGTGTGGTCTCTGCTCGTTAGGATTAGATAGTCTACGTTTGGTTTGGAGAGCATAGGTCAGGTTTGGTAAGGATATCTCTGACCTTTGTGCTGTACAGTGCTATTTGGTGGTTATCTGCGCTCTACTGTTCACTAGTATATTCTGCTTGTCGCTCGGGAGGCTAGCAATATTGGTTTCGGCTCGTTAGGTTAAGCTATGTAACGTTCGGTTGTATTACGTTCGGATGTGTTACGATAGGTTAAAGTCGACTTTTGTGCTGTACACTGTTATTCGGGGGATTTCTGCATTCTACATTGATCTGCTATGCTCTGCTCGACTATAGAGAGGACAGTAACAGTGGTCCCGGCTCGTTAGGTTCGATTAGGCTACGTTCGTTTGGGTTAAGTTTGTTTGGGTTAGGTTTGAATAGATTTGACTTTCTGTGTATACACTGCCACTTGATGAATTTCTGCGCTCCACAGTAATATATTATGCGCCGCTTTGCTCTGGGGAGGGCAGAGATAGCGGCCGCGGCACATTAGCTCGAATTATATCGCGTTTGGTTGTGTCATGTTTGCTTGGATCAGATTTAGGTAGCCTTGACATATCCGCTATTCCCAGCGAACTATGGATTTCGGCGCTCTCTTCTACTCCAACATTTTCTGATTGGCTCTGTGGAGGCCAGCAATACTGCTTACGGCACGATAGGTAGAGTAGAGATTACGTTTGGTCAGTCTTGGTTCGGTTGTGTCCGGTTTGGTTAGCTTTGCCTTCTGTGCTCAACACTGCAGTCCTATGGGCTCCTGCGCTCTACTGTGCTGCGTCGTACTCCGTATGTCAATGGATGCGCCAGCAATGGTTGTTGCGGAGCGTTAGTTTGCGTTACGTTAAGTTTCGTAGTGTTACTTTAGGCTATGTTTGGTTGGGTTTGTTTTGACTTTTGTGATATACACAGCTATTCGGTCGATATCTGCACTCTGCGTTGCTCTACTAGCATCTGCTTGTCTCAGGGGGGTCAGCCATAGTGGTGTAGGCACGTCATGTCGAGTTACGTAATGTTCTTTTAGGTTAGGGCAGGTTATGTTTGGTCAGGATAGCTTTGACATTTGTGATATTAACAGCAATGCCGAGGACTTCTACGCAATACTGTTCTCTAGTATATTTCGCTGGGATTCGCGGAGGCTAGCAATAGTGATTTCGACAAGTTAGGTTATGAAGGGATAGCCTGTGCTAGGCTATGATGTCTTTGACTTTTCTGATGTTCATTGCCATTCGATGGACTTCTGCGCTCTGCACTCCTCTATTATGTTCTGCTTGGCGATGGGGAATCCAGCAAAATTGTGCTCGGCTCGTTAGCTTCAGTTTGTTTACGTTTGGTCTGGTTCGGTTAATACAGGTTAGGTCAGGATTTGTCTGTCCTCTGTGCTGTACACTGCTATTTGGTGGCTATCTGCGCCCCTCTGTGTTCCAGTATATTCTGCTTGTCGCTGGGGAGGCCAGCAACTGCTCTCTCGACGCGTCAGGATAAGATAGGCTACGTGTGTTCATATTACGTTTCGTCATGCTATTATAGGATAGAATTGACTTTTGTGCTCGACACTGCTATTCGGTGGGATTTTGCGCTCCACTGTTCTCTCATACGCTATGCTTGGCTCTGAGGGGGGCCAGCAATAGTTGTCTCAGCACGTAAGTTTGAGTTGGGCAACGTTTGGTTAGGATACGTTAGTTTGGGTTAGGTTTGCATACCCTCCACTTTCGTGTTCCACACTGCTACAAGGTAGACTTCTGCATTCTGCTGTGCCCTTGTATGTTAAGCTTTGCTCTGGGAGGGCCAGCAGCAGTGGTATCGGCACGTTACTTTGAGTTAGGCTGCGTTTGGTTACTTTACGGTTGGTCAGGTTAGGGGGGTCTGGCTCCTACTCTTGCGCTATACACGGCTTTTCGGCGGATTTCTGCGCTCTACTGTGCTCTCACATTCTCTGCTCGTCTCTGAGGAGGCCAGAAATCGGGGTCTCGGCACAATAGCTTAATTTAGGCTATGCTTGCTCAGGTTACGTTAGCATGGGTTGGGTATCGGTGGATACGACTTTTGTGCTATACACTGCGATTCTATGGACCTCTGCACCTTATTGTCCTCTAGTACGTTCTGCTCTGCGCTGCCGAGACCAGCGACAGTGGTCTCGGCACGTTAGGTTGGGTTAGGCCACGTTTTGTTAGGTTAGGTTAGGTGGGGTTAGGTTAGGTGATCTTCGACTATTGCGCTATTCGCTGCAATGCGGTGAGTTCCTGCGCACTACTGTGTACTAGCGGGTTCTGCTTGTCTTTGTGGAGGCCAGCAATAGTGGTTTGGTCATGTTGGGTTGAGTTAGGTTACGTTTGGCTGTGTTGCGCTCGTCCAGGATAGGATATTCCACTTTCCCTTTTGTGCTATACACCACTTTTCGGCGGGTCTCCGCACTCTAATGTGCTATAATATGCTCTGCTTGGTTGTGGGGTGTCCAGTAATAGTGGTCTCGGCACTTTAAGTTGAATAAGGTTACGATAGGTTGGGTCATATTATTCTATATTTGGTTCTGATAGCGATGACGTTCGTGCAGTACACTGTTATTCGGTGGGTTTCAGTGATCTACTGTGCTCTACTACATTCTGCTTGACTCTGGGTAGGCCAGGAGCAGTGCTCGCCACACACTCTGTTGTGTTACGCTACGCTTGGTTTAGTCAGGTTAGGTCAGGTTATGTTATGATATCTTCGCTTCCTCTTCCGTTCACTGCAATGCTTTGGATTTCGGCGCGCTACTGAACTCTAGTATAATCTGCTTGTATCTGTGGATGTCAGCAATGATCGTCTCGTCATGTTTCATTGAGTTAGGTTACTTTTGGATATGTCACATTTGGCTAGGTTAGGATATTCTAATTCGACTTCTGTGCTATTCACTGCTATTCGGAGGATTTCTGCGCCCTAATGTGCCCTAATGTGCTCTGCCTGGCTCTGGGGAGGCCATCAATATTGGTCTCGTCACGTTAAGTTCAGTTACTCTACGCTTGGGTAGGTTTGGTATGGTCAGGTTATGTCAGGATGAGTCTCACTTTTGAGCTGTACTGTGCAATGCGGCGGATTTCTGTCCTTTGCTGTCGTCTAGTATATTATGCCTGGGTCAGAGAAGGCCAGCAATGGTGGTCTCTGCATGTAAGATTGAGCTATGCCGCGTTTGGTTATATTTCGTTCTGTGAGGTTAGGATGGGTTGTCCTGACATCTGTGCTATAAACTGCCATCCTCCGATTCCAGCGCTGTACAGCTTTTTAATATTTTCTGCTTTGTTCTGGGGAGCCCAGCAGCAGTGATCCCGGCGCGTTAGGTTTGTTCATGCTAGGTTTGCATGTGAAAATTTTGGATACGTTGGGATAGAATAGCTTGGACTTTTAAGCCATTGACCGCTATCCGGTGGATTTCTCTACCCCACTGCGCTCTAAAATGCTCTGCATGTCTCTGTGGTGGCTAGTAATGGTGCTCTCGGCACGTTAGGTCGAGATATGTTACGTTTCGTTCGGGTAGGATTGGAATGCTTGGTTTGGGTTTCTGATACTTTTGTACTATACACTGATTTTCGGTGGATTTCTACGCTCTACATTGCTCGATTATATTCTGCTTGGCTCTGGTGATGCCAGCAGCAGTGATCGCTTATTTATGTATGGTTATGCTGCATTTGGTTAGGCTAGGGTAGGCCAGGATATGTTAGGGTCCCTTCGACTTTTGTAACATACACTGCTATTCGGTGGATTCCTGCGCTCTAAATTGCCCTACTATACTCTGCTCGACTCTGAGGAGAAGACCAATAGAGTTCGAGGTACGTAAGTTTGAGGTAGGGTACGTTTGGTTACATTGGGTTAGGATAAGTACTGAGAGGATTGCTTTGACTTTCGTGCTTTACACTCTGATTCGGTGTATTTCTGTTGTCTGCTGTGCTCTACTATATTCCGCTTGGCTATGGGGAGGCCAGGAGCAGTGTTCGCTGCACGTTATGTTGAGCCATGCTACGTTTGGTTAGAATATGTTAGGACATGTTATGGTTTGGTATCTACGGGTTTTGTGCTATTCACTGCAATGAGGTGGATTCCTGCGCGCTACTGTGCTCCAGTGCATTCTGCTTGCCGCTGTGGAGGTCTGCACTAGTGGTTTCTATATGCAAGGTTCAGTTAAGTTACGTTTTGTTATGTTACGTTTGGCTAGGATCGGGTAGGCAACTCCGACTTTTGTGCTATTCAGTGCTATTCGGTGAATCTTTGCATTCTAATGTGCTCTAATATGCCATGCTTGGGTCCGGAATGCCAGAAATGTTGGTCTCTTCACGTTATGTTGAGACACACTAAGTTCGGATAGGTTTGGTTAGGCATTGTTAAGTCAGGATGTGTTCGACTTTTGTGCTATACACTGCAATGAGGTGGATTTCAGCCCTCTGCTGTGCTCTAGTATTTTCTGATTGGCACTATGGTGTCCAGAGGTAGTAGTCTCGGCACGTCAGCTTTCGTTGGGTTACGTTTGGCTAGGTTAGGTTAGGTCAGGTCAGGTTGTGTTTGGATACCTTCGACTTTTGTGCTTTTCACTGCAATGCGGTGGGTTTCTGCGCAGTACTGTGCTCAAGTACATTCTGCTTTCCTTTGTGGAGGCCAGCATTAGTGGTATCGTAACGTTAGGTTCAACTAAGGCACGTCCGTTTATGCTACGTTCGGGTAGGTCATGATATGCTACACTCTCCTTTGTGCTATACACCGCAATTCGGATGGCTTCTGAGCACCAGTATGCTCCAATATGCTCTGGTTGGCTGTGTGGTGGCCACTGATAGTGGTCTCGGCACGTTAGGTTGAGTCAGGTTACGATTGGTTAGGTTAGGTTGGGCTACGTTTGGTCAGCATAGCTACTGCTTTCTTGCTATACAGACCTATTCGGTGTATTTCTGTGATCTACTCTGCCCTATTAGATTCTGCTTGTCTCTATGGAGGCCAGAAGTACTGTTCTCGTCATTAGGATGAGGTAGGCTACGATTGGGTATGTAACATTTGGCTTGGTTAGATCATCCTACTTTGACTTTCTTGCTGTAAACGGCTTTTCGGCGGATTTCTGTAATCTACTGTTCTGTACCGTATTCTGCTAGGCTATTTGGAGGCCAGGAGCAGTGGTCGCGGCACGTTATGATGAGTTATGCTACGTTCGGTTCGGTTAGTTTAGGACATGTTATGCTAGGATATGTTTGGCTTTTGTGCTCTACACTATTGCTCGGTGGACATCTGCGCTCTAGTGAGTTCTAATATACTCTGCTTGTCTCTACGAAAGCTGTTGGAGTAAAAATAAACTCTACGTCCTAGTGATGTGAACCGGCGATCCCTTCCCCTGCGTTTTGTCTTTTGTCTTTTGTCGCCGGTTTTCTGGAGACGTTGCTGACCTGCGTGGCTCCGAACGGACGGGCCAGTTCTAACCGCTCGCCCGTTTAATAAAGATCGAATTTTACACCGTCTCACTGATTATTACTTCCTAAAAGATAACCCCTTAACAGGTTATGTGTCCAGGATACCACGCAAGTAATCAGTGTGAATAATTTTTCTTAAAAGGTGCAGTGTGTTCAATTTCTTTTCTTATAGAAAAATGGAATCTATGAGCTTAAAAATAGAAAAGCTTCGTGACAGTGACAATTAGCTTTCATGGCGTTTTGTTATACGTACATTGCTAGAGGAAGACGACGATATGCTCAGTGTCTGTGAGGAAGACTAGAGCGTCCAGCTGAAAATTCAGCAAATTATCAAGCCAATCTACAAAAGTTTTTAAAAGCTGATAAACCAGCTCGTAGATTGATCGCGACATCACTCGAAAGAAAACCCCTAGACTTACTTCTGAGCTGTACAACTGCACAGGAGATGTGGAAAAAACTCAATTCAGTGTACGATATGAAGCCTGACGAAAACTTATCAATAGTGCAGAAACAATTTTTCGATTTTAAATGAGACTCAGGTGAAAGTGTTAATCACAATTTAGCCAAGATTGAACACTTGTCGACTAAAATGAAGAGCCTAGACGGCGCAGTTCCAGATTCCATGATATTAATACGTATATTGTCAATATTACCCAGGAAATTTAATCACTTTCACAGTGCGTGGGATTCCGTAGAAGATAAAAAGAAAACCCTCGAAAATTAGACGGCACGATTAATGGCGGAGGTAGTTAGAACCCAAGAACAGGACAGCTCCGAGGATATGAGTGTGGCATTATTAATGACACAAAGATTGGCAGATACATCTTTTCCGAAGAATAATAATAATTACAACAAATCGAATCAAGATGAGCGTCAGAAGAGCAATTTTTCTGGGTGCTACACATGCGGCAAAACAGACCACATACGAAGAGATTGTGTTGGTTGCCATGTGTGTGGATCGACAGGACACCTCAGCAGGAACTGTTTCAAAAGGAATGGAAACTCTCGTACGCGGAGCAACGACGGTGCTCATACTGTGAAGCAGACTTTGAACCACAGCGCATGGTCAATGTTATACTCGAAGCCAGAATTACCCTTGTTCTTGTGGGCTGAAGCGATCAATACAGCCGCCTACGTCCTTAACAGATCGGGACCGTCAAAACAGCCAGGTCATACCCCCTATGGGTTATGGTATGATAAAGAGGCGAACATAGAAAGTTTGAAAATATTCTGGACGGAATGCTTTGCACATGTGCCATCTGAAAAGAGAAGAAAGCTGGACAGAAAAGCTGTAAAAGGTTATCTAGTGGGATATATTGAAAATTGCAAAGGGTATCGTGTATATGTACCAAGTTTACGAGATGTAGTTTTAAGCCGCGATGTATTATTTAAACCGGAAAGACTAATAGCAAGTAATATTAATATAAATACATTTCAAAGGGGTGATAAGGTTGGGGGAAATTTAGCTGGTGATGAAATGCAGATTGTTCTAAAACTACGGTAGTTGAAAGTGTCAGTAAGCATCAAGTTCAGCAGCCTCTGCAATCTTCAACTGTGAACGGCGACATAAAACAGCTTCGTGATAGACGTACAATCAAACATACACAATTTTATGGTTGTCTGGTTACTTTCAGCGCAGAGAAACTACCTTCCGATTATAATCAAGCAGTTACTTGCAACGAAAAGATTTTTGGATTAATGCCATGGAAGAAGAAATGAATGCCTTACGTGAAAATCAAACGTGGTTTTTAGTTAAAAGGCCTGAAAATCACAAAATTATTAATAGCCGCTGGGTTTACACAAAAAAAAACGATTCCCGATAATACACAAATATTTGAAGCGCGATTAGTAATAAAAGGATGTTCGCAAATACGAGGGCTCGACTATAAAGGAACGTTCAGTCCGGTAGTCCGTTATGATACCGTGAGATTTTTGTTAAGTATTGTTGCGCATAGTAGTTTAAGCTTAGGTCAGTTTGACATAAAGACTGCTTTCCTGTATGGAGGTTTAGATGAAGATATTTATATGAAACAACCCGAAGGGTTTCATGATGGAACAGAAAATGTCTGTAAATTATTGAAAAGTTTGTATGGATTAAAACAGGCCCCGAGATGTTGGACTGAACATTTTAGCGACTTTATTAAAAAATTTGCATTTCGTAAGAGTTCGGCTGACTCTTGTTTTTAACCTTTATATCTATGATAAAAACGATGAGAAGTTGTTTCTAGCAATTTATGTTGATGATGGACTTGTAGCAGCATCGCACGAGCATTTAATGGTTCAATCTCGATTTGAACTAAGTAGAGTTTTTAAGATAACAAGTACAAAAAATGTATCAAATTTCCTTGGCATAGAAATCACCAAACTTAAAAATTGATCCATCTTTATCAGCCGAAGTAGATATACTGAAAATATTGTGCAAAAATTTAATTTAACAGACGCGAATCATGTATCGACTCCAATAGAAGTTGGTCGGGATATAATTGATTTTGTTAAAAATGTTTGTCATGATGCACCGTATCGCGAAGCCGTGGGCAATTTTATGTTTTTACAAACAATGAGTAGACCAGATATAAGTCTGGCAGTAAATATAGCATCGAGAGTTTTAGATAAACCAACTACAGCACACTGGCTACTCGTAAAAAGAATAATAGTATTTTTAAAAGGTTCCTCGGATACAGGTTTGCTTTATAGAAAAGACGGGGATTTCGTGGCTTACAGTGATGCTGATTTGGGGGGGGGGGGGACAAGGAGACTCGAAAGTCGACATCTGGCTTGCCTTGTAAATATGCGAATGCAGCAATTGTGTGGCAAAGTGAACGACAACAATGCGTATCGTTATCAACAACTGAAGCCTAATATGTAAACGCGTCGGCAGCCGCAAAAGAAATCGTATGGCTAAGAAAATTGTTTACTGACACTAAAACGAATACTGTTAACTTTATACTATATATAGATAATATGAGAGCGTTAAAATTAATAAAAAATCCCGAATATCACCAAAGAAGTAAGCATATAGATATTAAGTATCACTTCGTGCGTGATCTATATGAAAAAGGCGAAATTAATGTTAAATATATTAAAAGCGATGACCAAATAGCTGACATGTTCACAAAAGCACTAGCGAAACCAAGATATATACATTTATGTAAGCAACTAGGCCTCATAAGTAAGCGAGACATTGTAGAGTGAATCTTATGAAATGAGAATGTAGGGTTTTAGGGGGAGTGTTGGAGTAAAAATAAACTCTACGTCCTAGTGATGTGAACCGGCGATCCCTTCCCCTGCGTTTTGTCTTTTGTCTTTTGTCGCCGGTTTTCTGGAGACGTTGCTGACCTGCGTGGCTCCGAACGGACTGGACAGTTCTAACCGTTCGCCCGTTTAATAAAGATCAAATATTACATCGTCTCACTGATTATTATTTCCAAAAAGATAACCCCTTAACAAAAGCCATTAACAGCGGTCGCGGCACGATATTTTCGGTTATGCTTTGTTCAGTTAGGTTAGGTTAGGCCAGGATATGCTAGGATATCCTCGACTTTTGTAACATACACTGATTTTCGTTGGATTTCGGCGCTGTAATGTGCTCTACAATATTCTGCTTTCCTCTGGGGAGGCCAGGAACGGTGGTCGCGGCACGCTATGTTGAGCTATTGTAAGTTGGGGAAGGTTAGGCAGTGTCGGGTTATGTCACAATATCTTCGGCTTTTGTGCGACACACTGCTATTCGGTGTATTTCTGCGCTCCACATTGCTCTACTATACTATGCGCGACTCTGGGTGGAAGAGCAATAGTGGTCGTGGCACGTTATTTTTGGTTAGGTTATATTTGGTTCTGTAGGGTTAGGCTAAGATTGGTAAGGATAGCTATGACTTTCGTGGTGTACACTATACTTCGGTGGGATTCTGTGATCTGCTGTGGTCTACCATACTCTGCATGGCTCTGGGGATCCCAGCAGCTGTGGTCGGACCACGTTATGTTCAGATATACAACAGCTGGTTAGGTTATGTTAGGTCAGGTTATGCTAGGATATCTACGGACTTAGTACTATTCACAACCATGCGGCGGCTTCTGCGCTCTGCTGTGCTCTAGTGTATTCTGCTTGCCTCTGCGGAGGCCAGCAATAGTAGTCTGGCCTTGTTAGCATGAGTTAGGATTCGTTCGGATTTTTAGGTTTGGCTAGGTTAATATAGGGTAGTATAGACATCTGTGCAATACACTGCTGTTCGCAAGATTTAAATGCTCTAATGTGACATAATATGCTCTGCTCGGCTCTGAGGTGGGCAGTAGTAGTGGTCTCGTTACGCTTGATAGAGTTACGATACATTTTCTTTATGGTAGGTTAATTAGGCTTCGTTAGGATCTCCCCTGCTTTTTTGCTTTACACAACTGTTCGGCGGATTTCCGCGCTCTACATTGCTCTAATATACTCTGCTCGAATCTGGGGAGGCGAGCAATAGTGGTCGTGGCAAGCTGTGTTCAATTGGGTTACTTTTTGTTAGGTTAGGTGCGGCTAAGTTAAAAAAGGATAGCTTTGACTTTCGAGACATACACTGTTATTCTATGGACTCCTGTGATCTGCTGTGCTCTACTACATTCTGCTTGGCACTGTGGAAGCCAGGAGCACTGGCCGCGACACGTTATGCTGAGCTATACTACGTTCAGTTAGGTTTTGGTAACAAGGGTCTTGTTCGGGTAGCTGTGACTTTCGCCCTATAAACTGCGATTCTATGGATTTCAACGCTCTACTCTCCTCTAATATGTTCTGCTCGATTCTGGCGTGGCCAGCAATAGTTGTGCCGGTACGATAGGTGTGGATATGATACGTTTGTTCGTGTTAAGCTTGTATACATTAGGATACGGTAGCTTTGACCTTTGTGCTAAACAGCGCTATTCGATGGATTCGAGCGCTCTTGTGTGCTCTAGTATATCCTGCTTGGCTGTGGGAGTGCCAGCAGAAATGGCATCGGCACGTTAGGCTGTGTCTGGGTACGTTTGCTTATGCTAAGCTTGGCCAGTTTAAGATATAGTGGCTTAGAATTTTTTGCCGGACACTGGTAGTCGGTGGGCTTCTGCGCTGTACTGTGCCCTAATATGTTCTGCTTGGCCTTGGGCTGGCCAGCAATAGTAATTCCGGCACGTTAGTTTGTGTAAGGTTACGTTTCGTGGGGTTAGGTATGGAAGGCTTGGTTATGGTTTCTTCGACTATTGACTTATACAATGCTATTCGGAGGATGCCCGCTCTATACATTGCTCTACTATACACCGCTCGACTCTGTCAAGGCGAGCAAAAGATGACAAGGCACGTAAGTTTGAGGTTGGTTATATTTGGTTAGGTTAGGTTAGGTTAGGTTAAGTTTGGTCAGGAAGGCTTTGACATTCGTGCTCTACACTGCATTTCCGTGAACTTCTGTGCTCTACATTGCTCTACTATATTCAGCACGACTTTGGGGATGCGAGAATTCGTGGTCGTGGCAAGTTAGCTTGCGCTAGGTTATGCTTGGTTATGTCAGGTTATGTGTGTGGTTTGCTTCGGACAGCATTGAGTTTCGTGCTATGCCCTGTTATTCCCTCCCTACGTTAGGAGGGAGTAGCTTAGACGCCTGAGATATCCTCTGATATTCGGTGGACTTCTGCGCTCCAATCCGCGCTAATACGTACTGCTTGGCTCTGGGGTGGTCAGCAATAGTGGTCTCGGCACGTTAGGTTGAGTTATGTTGCGCCTCGCAAGGGCAGGTTAGGATGGCATGGTTAGGAGTTCTTTGAGTTAGTGCCGTACGCTGATCTTCGGTGGATTCCTGCGCTCTACATTGCTCTACTTTTCTCTGCCATACTCTGGGGAGGCGAGCAATAGTTTTCGTGGCGCGTTACATTGAGCTATGTTATGCTTGGGTAGGTTAGGTTGGGCTATGTTTGGTTAGTGTGTCTTTCACTTTTGTGCTATACACTGTTATTCGGTGCATTTCCGCGCCTTGCATTGCTCCACTATACTCCGCTCGACTAAGGGAAGGCGTGCAGTAGTTGTAGCACGCTGGTTTTAATCAGGTTACGTTCGGTTAGGTTAGGGTAGGCTAATTTCGGTTATGGTATCTCTGTCTTTCGCCCCTTACGCTATTATGTGTTGGATTCCTGTGATATAATGGGATCTACTATATTGTGCTTTGCTTCGGGACGCCGGCAACAGTGGTCGCGGCACGAACTGTTGAGCTACGCTACGTTCGCTTATGTCATGTTTGGTCAGGTTAGGATAGAGTATATTAGACATCTGCTCGATACAATGCTATTCGCTGGATTTTAGCCCCCTATTTTGTTAAAATATGTCCTGTTTGTCTCTATGGTTGCCAGTAACGGTGGTCTCGGTACCTTATGTTGAGATAGATTTCCTTTCGTTAGGTTAGGTTTGGAATGCTTCGTTATGGTTTCCTTGACGTTTGCGCTGTACACTGCTATACGTTCGGTTTCTACGCTCCACATTACTCTACACCAATCTGCTCGACACTGGGGATGCGAGCAGTGGTGGCCGTTGCGCGTTAGGTTGTGTTGGGTTACGTTTGAATAGGTTAGGGTATGTCAAGTTTGGTTAGGACGGCTTTGGCTTTCGTGCCATACACGGCTATTCGGTGGGTGTCTCTGGTCAACTGTGCTCTAATATATTCTGTTCGGATCAGGGTAGTAGGGAGGCAGTGGTCGCCGCACGTTATGTTGATTAATACTACAACAGTTTTGTTAGGTTAGGTCAGGTTGGGGTAGGATATCTTCGACTTCTATGCCATACACTGCATTGCGGTGGATTTTTGCGCTCTACTGTGCTCTGATATGTACGGCTTGACTCTGCGGCGGCGCTCAATATTTGTCTGGCCACGTTAGTTTTAGTTTGGTTGCGGCTCGGTGGGTTATGTTAGGTAGGTTTGGTTCGAGTTTCGTCGACTTTTGTGCTCTTCACTGCTATTCGGTGGATCTCTGCGCTCTGCTGTGCTCAAGTACGTCTTGCTTCGCTTTGTGTAGGCCAGTAATGGTGGCCGCGGCACATTATTGTGAGCTAGGATACGATTGGGTATTTTACGATCCTTTAGTTTTGGAGAGGATAGCAAGGACTTCAGTGCTGTCGCCTACTATTAGGTGGACTTCAGCGCCCTACAGTACTCTAATATCTTCAGCTTGGCTCTGGCAAGTCCAGCGACAGTGGTCCCGGCACGTCAAGATTTGTCAGGTTACAAGATTTGTTAGGTTGCGTCAGACTAAGTTTGGTCAGGATAGCTTTAACTCTTGTGCTGTACGCTGCTTTTCGTCGGATTTCTGCTTTCAACTGTGCTGTAGTATGTCCTACTTAGTTCTGGGGAGGGCAAAAATAGCTGACCCGGCACGATAAGTAGAGTCAGGTTATGTTTGGTTATTTTCTATTGGTTTGGGTTAGGCTTGGGAAGCTTTGACCATTCCTATTTACACTGCGATTAAATGGATTTCTGCGTTCTACTCTCCACTAATGTGTTCTGCTTGGCTCTGTGGTGGCCAGCAATAGAGGCCGCGGCACGTTAGGTTGAGTTACGTTACGTTTGGTTATGTTACGTTTGGCTATGTTAGGAGAGGATACCTATGACGTTATTGCAATAGTCTGCTATTAGGTGGATTCCTGTGCCCTACAGCGCTTTAATATAATGAGCTTGGCTCTGGGAAGGCCAGCAACTGTTGCCTCCGCACATTATGTTTAGTCGAGTTACGTTCGGTTAGGTTAGGTTAGGCAATGTTTGGTCAGGATATCTTTATCTTTTGCGCTGTACGCAGCCATTCGGGAGATTTCTGCGCTCTGCTGCGCTCTAGTATGTGCTGCTTGGCTCTGCGGAGGGCAGCAATGTTGGTCTCGGCACGATATGTTGAGTTAGGCTTTGTTTGACTATGTTCTGTTCGTTTGGGTTAGGCTTGGGTAGCTTTGACTTTTCTGATACACGTTGCCATTATATGGATTCTTGCATTGTACCTTCCACTAACGTGTTCCGCTTGACGCTTGGAATGCCAGCAATAGTAGTCGCGGCACGTTAGCGTAAGGCATGTTACGTTGGATTATGTTACGATTGTTCTGTTACGAGAGGTTAGCCTTGACTTTAGTGCTCTGGTCTGCTATTATGTGGATCTGTGCTCCCTACGGTGCACTTATATCTTCAGGTTTGCTTTGAGATGGCCAGCAATAGTGGTCTCGGCACGTTATGACGAGACATGTTACGTTCGGTTAGGTTGGGTTAGGCCATGTTTGGATGGGGTGGCTACACCTTTTGTGCTGTACTTTGCTATTCGATCGGTTTGTGCGCTGGACTGTGCTCTAGTATGCTCTGCTTGCCTGTGGGGTGTGCAAAAATAGCGGTCACGGCACGTTAGCCTGTGCTGGGCGGTGTTTGGTTATGTTCCGTTGGTTTGGGTTAGTCTTGTGTAGCTTTGACTCTTTTGACATGCACTGCGATTATATGGCTTTCTGCATTGTACCTTCCACTAATGTGTTCCGCTTGACTCTGGGTGGACCATCAACCGCGGTCGCGGCACGTTAGGTTGAGTTACGGTCCGTTTGTATGTTACGCTTGGTTAGGTTACAGGAGGATAGCTCTGATCTTAGTGCCATAGCCTGCTGTTAGGTGGATTTCTGCTCCCTACAGTGCTTTAATATTTTCAGCTTGGCCCTGACAAGGCCAGCTATAGTGGCCTCGTCACGTTATGATGAGTAATGTTGCGCGCAGTTAGGTTGGGTCTGGCTAAGTTTGGTCAGGATAGCTTTATCTTTTGTGCTGCACACTGCCATTCGGTGAATTTCTGCGCCCTACTGTGCTATAGCATATCTAGCCTGGCTCTGGGTGCGGCAACAATGGAGGTCTCGGCACGTTGTTTTAAGTTATGTTACAGTTGGATAGGTTAGGAGATGATACATTTGACTTTAGGGCTATGGTCTACAATTATGTGAATTTCTGTTCCTTACAGTGCTTTAATATTTTCAGCTTGGCTCTTCGAAGGCCAGCAATAGTGGTCTCTGCACGTTTCGTTGTGTCATGTTACGATCGGTTGTATTTGGTCAGGCAAAGATTTGTCAGCGTTGATTTAACTTTTGTTCTGTACACTGCTATTCGGTGGATTTCTGCGCTCTACTGTGCTCTAGTATGTCCTGCTTGACTCTGAGAATGGCAGCAGTTGCGGTCTCTGCACGTTAGGTTGAGTTATGCTACGTTTGGTTATGTTGTGTCGGTCTGCGCTAGTTCCGGGTGGCTCTTACTTTTCTGATGTACAATGCGATTTTATGGGCTTCAGCGATCTACTCTCCCCCCATGTGTTCTGCTTGGCTCTTGGGTGGCCCACTATAGTGTTCGCGGCGCGTTACATTTAGATAGGCTACGATTTGTTATGTAACGTTTGGACAGGTTGGGAAAGGACAGCTTTTACTTTAGTGCTGTAGTCTGCTGTATCGTTGACTACTGCGACATACAGTGCTCTAATGCTTTCAGCTAGGAACTGACAAGGCCAGCAAGGGTGGTCACGACACATTATGAAGAGCCAGGCTACGTTCGGTTACGTTGGGATAGGCTACGTTTTGTACGGGTAGTTCTAACTTTTGCGTTGCGTCTAGATATTCGTTGCATTTCTACGCTATGCTGTGCTCTAGTATGCCCTGCTTGGGTCTGGTGGGCATCAATGGAAGTATCCCCACGTTAGGTTGAGATAGGCTATGTTTGGTTATGTACTGTTGGCTTGGGTTATGTTTTGATAGCTTAGAATTTTCTGATATACACTGCGATTATATGGACTTCTGCGCTCCACTCTCCACTAGTGTGTTCTGCTTTACCCTGGGGCGGCCAGCATAGCGGTCGGGGCGCGTTGTTTTGAGTTAATTTGCGCTTCTTCATGTTACTATTGGCTAGGCTAGGAGAGGATATCTTTGACTTTATTTCCATAGCCTGCCATTAGTTTGATTTCTGCGACATTCAGTGCTCTCATTCTTTCAGCTTGGCACTGGAAAGGCCAGCAATAGCGGCGTCTACACGTCATGATGTGCCAGGTTACCTTCGTTTATGTTGAGTCAGGCTCTGTTTGGTATGGGTAGCTTTAACTTTTGTGCTGTACACAGCTACTCGGTTGATTTCCACGCTCTACTGTGCTCTAGTATGACCTGCTTGGCTCTGGGGATGGCAACAATTACGGTCTCGGAGCGCTAGGTTCATTTACGCTATGTTCGGTTATGTTCTGTTGGTTTGGGTTAGCATTGGGTAGCTTTGACTATTCTTATACACACTGCAATTGTATGGATTCTGCGTTCTACTCTACTGATGTGTTCTGCTTGTCTCTGTGAAGAACAGCAACAGTGGTTCCGGCAGGTTAGGTTGTGTTGTGTTACGTCTGGTTATGTTAAGGTTGGATATGTTAGGAGAATATGGCGTTGAGTTAAGTGGAACATTCTGCTATTAGGTGGGTTTCAGCTCCGTACAGTGCTTTAATATTTTCAGCCCGTCTCTGGGAAGGCCAGCAATAGAGGTCTCGTCTCGTTATGAGGGGTCATGTTACGTTCTGTTAGTTTGGGTCAGGCTACGTTTTGTTAGGGTTTCTTCAACTTTTGTGCTGTACACTGCCATTCGGTGGATTTCTGCGCTCTGCTGTGCTCTAGTATGTCCTCCTTGGCTCTCGGAAGATAAGCAGCGGCGGTCTCGCCACGTTAGTTTCAGGCAGGCAATGTTTTGCTACGTTCTCTTGTTTCGGGTTAGGACTGGGTAATTCTGACACTTCCGATATGCACTGCGGTTCTATGTATTTCTGCGCCCTATTATCCACTAACGTCTTCTGCTTAGCCCTGGTGTGGCTAGCAAGGTGGTCGTGGGACGTTAGGTTGGATTAGGTTTGGTTTGGTTATATAACGATTGGATAGGTTAGGAGAGGGTAGCTTTGACTGCGGTACTATAGTCAGCTGCTGTGTGGATTTTTTCGCCATACTGTGCTCTAATGCTTTCAGCTTGGCTCTCTGAATACCAGCAATAGTGGCTGCCGCCCGTTGCGTCGGGTTAGGGTTCGAACCGTTAGGTTGGGTCAGGTTAAGTTTTGTCAGTACGGCTTCAACTTTTGTGCTGTACACTTCTATTCGGTGGATATCAGCACTCTACTCTGCTCTAGTATGTCTTGTTTGACTCTGGGAATGGCGGAAGTGTCGGTCTCGGCGCGTTAGGCTGAGTTAAGGTACGTTTGTCTTTGTTCTGTTGCTTTAGGTTAGGTTTGTGTAACTCTGACGTCTCCGATATGCGCTGCGATTCTATGGATTTCTGCGTCATGCTGTAAACTAATCTGTCCTTCTTGGCTCTGAGGAGGCCAGCAATAGTGGTCTCTGCACGTTTCGTTGTGTCATGTTACGATCGGTTGTATTGGGTCAGACAAAGATTTGTCAGCGTAGATTTAACTTTTGTTCTGCACACTGCTATTCGGTGAATTTCTGCGCTCTACTGTGCTCTAGTATGTCCTTCTTGGCCCTTGGGAAGCCAGCAACGGCCGCCTCACGTTATGTTGTGTTAGGCTACGTCTGGTAAGGGTGGCTTCGACTTTCGTGCAATAAACCATTATCCGGCAGT
The DNA here is from genome assembly GCF_001483705.2 of Eufriesea mexicana. Lineage (NCBI taxonomy): Eukaryota > Metazoa > Arthropoda > Insecta > Hymenoptera > Apidae > Eufriesea > Eufriesea mexicana. The sequence continues at coordinate 40,385 of NW_016912138.1, forward strand.
TCCCTGTCATCTGCTGTGCACTTCTGTATTCTGCTTGGCTCTGGGGTGTCCGGCAGCAGTGTTCGCGGCACGCTCTGTTGAGTTACGCTACGTTAGGATAGGTTAGGTTCGGGCACGTTACGTTAGGATATCTTCGACTCTTCTGCTGTACAATACAAAGCGGTGGATTTCTTCGCTCTGCTGTGCTCTAGTGTATTCTGCTTGGTTCTGGGGGGGGGGGGCAGCGATATTTCTTTCTGCACGTTAGGTTTTGTTAGGCTACGTTTGCATATGACAGATTTGGTTATGCTAGAATGGAGTAGCATAGACTTTTGTGCCATTCAATGATATTCGTTGGATTTCTGCGCCCTACTGCGCTCTAATATGTCCTGCTTTTCTGTGGCATGTCCAGTAATATTGGTCCCGCCACGTTTGGTTCAGCTATGTTACGTTCCCTCAGGGAAGGTTAGTAAGGGTTGGTTAGGATTTCTTTGGCTTTTCGCTCTACAGAGCTATTCGGTGGATTCCGGAGCTCTACATTGCTGTACTATACTCTGCTCGAATATGTGTGGGCGTGCAATAGTGGTCATGGAACGTTACCTTCAACTGTGTTATGTTTGGTTATGTTAGGTTCGGATAAGTTTGGTTAGGATAGCTTCGACTTTCGTGCTATACATTGTTATTCGGTGGACTTCTGCGATCTACTCCGCTCTACTATACCTTGATTGGCTCTGGAGGTACCAGCAGCATTGTTCACGGCTCGTTAGGTTGAGTTATGCTACGTTTGGTTAGTTTAGGTTTTGCCAGGTTATGGTAGTGTGTCCAATGCTTTTGTGCTATACAGTGCTTTGCGATGGATTTCTGCGCTCTATATTGCTTTACCATAACCTACCGGGCTCTGGTAGGCCAGTGATGGTGGCCTCGGCGCGTTAGTTTTGTTAAATTTCGTACCGCTGGGAAAGGTAGGGAAGGTATGGACAGGATTACTTTGACTTTTGCGCTGTACACTGCTACACGGTTGATTCCTGCGTTCATCATTGCCCTACTATACTCTGCTCGAACCTGGGGAGGCGAGAATTCGTGGTTGTGGCAAGTAAGTTTGAATTGTGTTACGTTTGGTACTTCGAGGTTTGGTTAAGTTTGATCAGGATAGCTCTGACCTTCGTGCCTTATACCGCTATCCGTTGGATACGTGTCATCTGCGGTGATCTGCTACACTCTGCTCGGCTCTGGGGATGCCAGGAGCAGTGGTCGCGGCAAGTTGTTTTGAGCTCCGCTACGTTTGGTTAGGTTAGGTTAGGTCAGGTTATGCAAGAATATCTACGTCTTTTATGCTGTTCACTGCTTTGCGGTAGATTACTGCGTCATACTGTGAGCTGGTACATTCTTCTTGAGTCTCCTGAGACATGCAATGGTTGTCTCGTCCTGTTAGGTTGAGTTGTGTTACGTGTTTTCATGTCACGTTTGGCTATGTTAGGATAAGCTACACCGACCTTTGTGCTATTCACTGCTATTCGGTGGATTTCTGCGCTGCAATGTGCCCTAATTTGCGCTGCTTGTATCTGTGGAGGCCGGCAATCGTGGTTTCGGCACATTAGGTTGTGTAACGCTACGCTTGGGTATGTTACGTCTGTTGAGGTTAGGATAGGGTAGTTTAGACTTTTGTACCATACACTACAATCCGCGGATATCTGCTCTACCCTATGCTCTAGAATTTCCAGCTTGGCTCCGTGGAGGCCAGATTTGCGGTAGATTACTGCGTCATACTGTGAGCTGGTACATTCTTCTTGAGTCTCCTGAGACATGCAATGGTTGTCTCGTCCTGTTAGGTTGAGTTGTGTTACGTGTTTTCATGTCACGTTTGGCTATGTTAGGATAAGCTACACCGACCTTTGTGCTATTCACTGCTATTCGATGGATTTCTGCGCTGCAATGTGCCCTAATTTGTGCTGCTTGTATCTGTGGAGGCCGGCAATCGTGGTTTCGGCACATTAGGTTGTGTAACGCTACGTTTGGGTATGTTACGTCTGTTGAGGTTAGGATAGGGTAGTTTAGACTTTTGTACCATACACTGCAATCCGCGGATATCTGCTCTACCCTATGCTCTAGAATTTCCAGCTTGGCTCCGTGGAGGCCAGCGGTAATGGTCTACGCACGTTAGGTTGAGCTATTACACGTTCCCTGGGTGTAGGTTAGGAAGCCTTGGTTAGGACTTCGACTTTCGTGCTATATACTGCTATTCCGTGTATTTCTGCGCTCTGCATTGCTCTACTATTCTCTGCGCGGCCTTGGGGAGGAGAGATATAGAGGGCGTGGCACGGTATTTTGGGTTAAGTTATGATTGGTTTGGTAAGGTCAGGCTAAGTTTGGTAAGGATAGCTACGACTTTCATGCTGTACACTATTATATGGAGGATTTCTGTGATCTGCTGTGTCTACTATACTCTCCTTGGCTCTGGGGATCCCAGCAGCTGTGGTCGCGGCACGTTATGTTCGGATATGCTACGGATGGTTGGGTTAGGTTAGGACAAGTTATGCTAGGGTATCTACTGCCTTAGTACTATTCACTGCAATGCGGTGGTTTCTGCGCCCTTCTGCGTTCTAGTGAATTCTGCTTGTCTCTGTGGGGGCCAGCAATAGTTGTCTGGCCATGTTAGGATGAGTTAGGCTTCGTTTTGATGTGTTACGATTTGCTAGGTAGGTATATGGTAGCTTAGTTACCTGTGCCATACACTTCTATTCATAGGACTTAAGCGCGCCAATGTGTTCTAGTATGCTCTTCTTGGCTCTGTAGTGGCCTTTGATGGTGGTCTCGACACGCCTGATTGGGTTATACATTTCCCTCAGGGTAGGTTAATAAGGCTTTGTTACGATCCCGCTGGCTTTTTTGCTTAACACTGCTATTCCGCGGATTCCTGGGCTCTACATTGCTCTAATATACTCTGCTCGAATCTGGGGGGGCGAGCAAATGAGGTCGCGGCAAGCTGTCTTCGGTTAGGTTACTTTTTGTTAGGTTGTGTTAGGCTATGTTTAGGCAGGATAGCTTTGACTTTCGTGCTATACACTGTTATTCCATGGACTTCTGTGATCTACTCTGCCCTACTATGTCCTGTTTGGCCCTGCGCACGCCAGCTATAGCGGCCGCGGCACATTATGTTGATATAGGCTACGTTTAACTAGGTTATGTTGGGTTCCGTTTTGGTAGGATAGCTTTGACTTTCGTGACATGCACTGTTATTCTATGGACTCCTGTGATCTACTGTGCTCTACTGCATTCTGCTTTGCTCTGGGGATATTAGAAGCTGTGGCCGCGGCACGTTGCGTAGGGCTATGCTACGCGTGCTTAGGTTACGTTAGGTCAGGTTGGGTTAGGAGAAACGTGACCACTGTGCCGTACTCAGCATTGAGGTTGATTTCTGCGCTCTAATCGTCTCTAGCACATGCTGCTTGCTTCCGTTGAGGCCAGTAACAGTGGTCTCGTTATGTTAGGCTTAGCTATACTACGTTTCGGTATGTCACGTTTGGCTAGGTTAGGATATCCGACTTTGACTTTTGTGCTGTACTATGCTATTCCGCGGATTTCTGCGCTCTAAAGTGATATAATATGCCCTGCTTGGCCCTGGGGTTGCCAGTAACAGTGCTCTCTGCATGGTAGGTTCAGTATGGTTACGTATCGTTAGGTTAGTTTAGGAAGGCTTGGTTATGCTTTCTTTGACTTTTGTGCTATAAACTGCTATTCGTTGGATTTCTGGGCTCTACATTGCTCTTCCATGCTCTGCTCAACCATGGCCGGGCTAGCAGTAGTGGCCCTGGCATTTCAGGTTTGGGTATGTTACGCGTGGTTAAGCTATGTTAGGACAAAATTGGTTAGTACACATTAGACTTTCGTACCATACTCTGCTTTTCCGTGAACTTTATTGGTCTACCGTGCTCTGATAGACTCTGCTCGGCTCACGGGTACCAGGAGGAGTGGTCGCGGCACGTTAAGTTGAGATATGCTACTTTAGGCTAGGTTAGGTTAGTTCAGGTTAGGACAGTGTATCTTCGACTTTTGTGGTATTCACTACTGTCCGGTGGACTTCTGCGCTCTAGTGTGCTCTAGTAAGCTCTCCTTGGCCCCGGGAGGCCAGCAATATTCGTCTCGTCACGTTATGTTTTGGTACACTACGTTTGGATAGGATAGGTTAGGCAATGTTTGGTCAGGATACGTCCGACCTTCGTACTATAAACTGCAATGCGCTGGATTTGTATGTTCTGTTGTCCTCTAGTGTTCTCTGCTTGGCCCTGTGGTGGCCAGCAATAGTGGTATAGGCACGTTAGGTTAAGCTATGCTACGTACGGTTATGTTACGTTTGGAAGATTAGGATCACACAATCTAGACTGTTGTGCTATACACACCTATCCACGGTTTCTGCGCTCTACTGTGTTGTATTATTTTTTGCATTTGTCAGCGGAGGCCAGTAATGGTAGTCTCTGCACGTTAGGTTGAGTTAGGTTACCTCTGGTTAGGTTCGGTTAGACTAAGCTCGGTCTGGTTAACATAGGTTTTCGTGCTAAACACTGATATTCTGAGTATTTCTGCGATGCACTGTGCTATTTTGCGTTATGCTTGTCCCTGCGGACGCCAGCAATATTGGCCTCGGCACATAAGGTTGGGTTTGGTTACGTTTCGTTAGTTCAGATTTGGTTAATGTCGGTAAGGGTAACTTCGACTTTCGTGTTATACACTGCTGTTCGGTAGATTTCTGCGCTCGACAGCGCTGTACTACATTCTACTTGACCCTTGGGAGGCCAGAAATAGTTGCCGGGGCACGTTACGTTGACGCAGGCTACGCTTGGTTAGGTTATGTTAGCTTGGGATATGTCTGGATGCATATGACGCTTGCATTATACACCGCGGTTCTAAGGACATCCTCGCTCTGCTGTCCTCTAGTAAGTTCCGTTCGAACCTGTGGGGCCAGCAATAGTGGTCGGGGTACGTTAGGATGAGTTACGTTACGTCTGGTGTTGTTAAGATTGGATATATTGAGAAAGAATACCTTCGACTTTTGTGCTATACACAGCAATGCGGTGGATTTCTGCGCCCTACAGTGCTCTAGAATATTCTGCTTGGACCTGTGGGACAAGCAGTAGAGGCCTCGGCACGTTACATTGTGCTACGCTGCGCTTGGATATGTTACGTTTGGTGTTGTTAGGATAGGATGGTTTAGGCTATTGTGCTATACTCTGCTATCCGCGAATTTCTGCGCTTTCCTGCTCGATAATGTGCTCTGCTTGGCACTGCGGTGGCCAGTAACAGTGCTCTCGGCACGTTAGCTTGAGTTCGGTTACGTATTGCTGGGTCAGGTTAGGAAGGTTTGGTTAGGGTATATTTGACTTTTGTTCTATACACTGCTGTTCGGTGCATTTCCGTGCCCTACATTGCTCCACTATACTCCGCTCGACTATGGGGAGTCGAGCAGTGGTTGTCGTGGCACGTTGGTTCTAGTTAGGTTACGTTCGGTTAGGTTAGGTTAGGTAGATTTCGGTTAGGGTATCTCTGACTTTCGTCCTTTACGCTATTATTTGTTGGATTCCTGTGATCTAATGTGCTCTACCATATTGTGCTTGCCTTCGGGGACGCCCGCAGCAGCGGTCGCGGCACGATTTATTGAGTTACGCTACGTTCACTTATGTCATGTTTGGTCAGGTTAGGCTAGAGTATGTTAGACTTTTGCGCCATGCGCTGCTATTCGGTGGATTTTAGCCCCCTACTGTGCTATAATATGTCCTGTTTGGCTCTGGGTTTGCCAGTAATGGTGGTCTAGATACATTATGCTGAGATAGGTTTCGTTTCGTTTGGTTAGGTTTGGATGTCTTGGTTATGGTTTCTTTGACGTTTGCGCTGTACACTGCTATACGGACCATTTCTACGCTAAACATTACTCTACCGCAATCTGCTCGGTAATGGGGATGCGAGCAGTGGTGGTCGTGGCGCGGTAGGTTGTGTCGGGTTATGTTTGTATAGGTTAGGGTATGCTAAGTTTGGTCAGGGTAGCTTTAGCTTGCGTGCCATACACGGTTATTCGGTGGGTTTCTCTGGTCTACTGTGCTCCAATATATCCTACTTGGGTCATGGGCGGCCGGAAGCAGTGATCGCCGCACGTTATGTTGATTTATACTACCACAGTTTGGGTTAGGTTAGGACGGTTTATATTAGGGTACCTTCGACTTCTGTACTATACACTACAATGCGGTGGACTTCTGTGCTCCGCTGCGCATCCGCATATCCTGCTTGGCTCTGGTGAGGCCAGCAACAGAGGTCTCGGTGCGTTAGTTTGATATAGGCTACGATGGCACATGACAAGTCTGGTTACGTTAGGAGCGAATACCTTAGACTTTTGTGCCGTTGACGGCTATTCGGTGGATTTCTGCACTCTACTGCGCTCTAATATGTTCCGCTTGTCTCTGTGGTGATCATTAATAGTGGTCTCGGCTCGTCAGTTTGAGTTATATTACGTTCCGTTGGATTAGGCTAGGAATGCTGTGTAAGGATTTCCTTGACTTTTCTGCTATAAGCTGCTATTCGGTTCATCACTGCGCTCTACATTGCTCTACTAATCTCTGCTCGATTCTGGGAGGAGAGCGACAGTGACCTTGGCTCGTCAGACTGAGCTATGTTACGCTCGGGCAGGTTAGGCTAGGCTAGGTTTTGATAGAATAGCACCGAGTATCGTGCAATACACAGTTTTTCGGTAGATTTCTGTGATCTACTGTGCTCTTCTGCATTCTGCGTTGCTCTGTAAGTCCAGGAGCAGTGGCCGCTGCACGTCATATTGTGTTATGCTACGTTCCGTTAGCTCAGTCTGGGTCATGTTATGATAGGATATCTTCGACTTTTGCGCTATTCACAGCAATGGGGTGGCTTTCTGCGCTAGACTGTGCTGTAGTACATTCTGCTTTCCTCTGTAGAGGCCAGCAATATTTGTCTAGTCAAGTTAGCTTGAGTTATGTCACGTTCGGCTAGGTTAGGGCAGGATACTTTGTGCATTGTAACTATCACTGCTATTCGGTGGATCTCTGTGCCCTGTTGTGCTCTAATATGCTCTGATTGGCTCCGGAGAGGCCAGCAATATTGGTCTCGCCACTTTACGTTGAGTTAAACTACGTCCGGATAGGTTAGGTTAGGACAAGTTTGGTCTGGATAAGTGTGACTTTTGTGCGGTACACAGCAATGCCGAGGATTTCTGCGCTGTGTTGTGCTCTCGTATATTCTGCTTCGCTCTGAGGAAGCCTGCCTTAGCGGTCTCGGCACGTTAGGTTGAGCTATGCTACGTCCTGTTATGTTACATTTTGTGATGTTAGGATACGATAGCTTGGACTCTTGTGCTATCCGGACGATATCTGCGGTCCACTGCTCCCTCCTTTATTCTGCTTAGCCCTGGGAATGCTAGCAGTATTGGCCTCGGCAGGTTAGGTTGAGCTACGTTTCGTATGGTTAGTTTAGGTTAGGCCATGTTCGGTGCGTGTAGCTTCGGCATTCGTGCTATACACTGTTTTCGTGTGGACCTCTGCGCTCGACTGTGCTCCCCTATTTTCTGCTCGGCTCTGAGGAGGCCACCAAGAGTGGTCGCGGCACGTTACGTTTAGGTAGGCTGCGTTCTGTTACGTTAGTTTGACCTGAGTTAGGTCAGGATAGTTATGACTCTTGCGCTATACACTGCGGTTCTATGGTTTTCGGCGCACTACTGTCGTATAGTAAGCTTTTCTCGACTCTAGGGAGGCCAGCAATTGTGGTTCTGGTACGTTAGGTTTTGTTATGTTACGTCTTGCTATGATAAGATTGTACATATAAGGATAGGATTGCTTTCATTTTTACGCTGTACACCGCTATGCGGTGGATTCCTGCCACCTTGTGTGCTCCAGTATGCTCTGTTTGTCCCTGTGGCTGCCAGAAATAGTGGCCTATAAGCCTTATGTTGAGATGTGCTACGATTCGTTAGGTTAGGTTAGTTCAGGTATGGTTTGGATACCTTTGACTTTATGGCCATACACTGCAATGCGGTGGATTTCTGCGCTCTACTGTGCTTTAGTATACTCTGCTTGGCTCTGGGACGGCCAGCAGTAGTGGTCGCGGCATGTTAGGTTGAGCTATGTTACTGTTCATTGGGACAGGTTAGGAAGGTTTGGTGAGGATATCCTTGACCTTAGTGGTATACACTGCTATCCGGTGCATTTCCGCGCTGTACATTGCTCTACTATACTCCGCTCGACTCTGGTGGGGCGAGAAGTAGTGGCAGTGGCAAGATAGTTTGAGCCATGTCATGGTTGGTTAGGTTAGGTTTGGCAATGTTTGGATAGGACAGCTCTGGCATTATAGTGATATTCGGCGGCTTTCTGCGATCTACTCAGCTCTTCAACATTCTGCTTGACTCTGGGGAGGCCAGGAGCAGTGTTCGCAGCACGTTACTTTGAGCTATGCTGCGTATGATAAGTTAAGGTTGGGTAAGGTTAGGTTGGAATATCTGCGGCTTTTGTGTTATTCGCTGCAATGCGGTTGATTCCTGCTCTCTACTGTGCTAAAGAACATTCCGCTTGTCTCTGTGGTGGCAACAAGTTGCGGTTTCGTCGTGTTCTTTATATCAAGTTACATTTGTATATGTTACGCTTGGCTAGCTTAGGACAGGTTACTCTAACCTTTGCATTATACACTGCTATTCGTCGGATATCTGCGCTCTAATGTGCTCTAATAAGCCGTGCTTGGCCCCAAGGAGGCCATTATTAGAGGTCGCTGCATGTTACATTGTGTTATGCTATGTTCGCTTAGTCTAGGTGTGCGGTAGCATTGACTTCTGTGCTATACATTGCTATTCGTTGGATTTCTGATTTCTGCTGCACCCTAACATTTCCCGCTTGGATCTGGGGATGCCAGCAGTATATGTCTCATCACGTTATACTGTGTTACACTACGTTTGGATAGGTTCGGTTAGGTCAGGCTAGGTCAGGGTGTCTTTCACTTTTGTGCTTTTCACTGCAGTGCGGTGTAATCTGCGCTCCACTGTGCTCTGGTATACTCTGCTTGGCTCCGGAGAGGCCAGAAATAGTGGTCGCAGTGCTTTATGTTGAGATAGGTTACGCCTGGTTGTGTTACGATTGACTCTGTTAGGATAAGGTAGCTTTGACTGTTGTGCTGTACAGTGCTATGCGGCGGATTCCTGCGCTGTAGTGTTCTAACATTTTCTGCGTGGCCCTGTGGAGCCCAGCAATATTGGTCTCGGCACCTTAGGCTGAGTTAGGTTACGTTCGGATAGTTTAGGTTAGGTTAAGTTCGGTAGGGGTATCTTTGACTTTCGCGCTATAAACACTTGTTCATTTGATTCCTGCGCTCGCCTGCGCTCTGCTATATTCTACTTGTTCCTGGGAAGGCAACCAATAGCGGTCGCGGCACGTTATGTCGGAGTAGGCTACGTTTGGTTAGGTTCTGTTTGCTTGGGTTGGGTTTTGATACATTTGACTTTTTTGCCATACACTGCGATTCTATTCATTTCTGCGCTCTACTGTCCACCAGTAAGTTCTGCTCGACTCTGGGGCGGCCAGCAATTGCGGTCGCGGTACGTTAATTTGACTTGTGTGACGATTTGTTATGTCAAGATTGGATACATTATGATGGGATTGCATTGACTTTTGTGCTATACACTGCTATTAGGGGATTTCTGTGCTCTAGCGTGCTTCAGTATGTTCTGATTGGCTCTGGGAGGCCAACAATAGTATTCCTGCACGTTCAATTGAGTTGTGCTACGATCGGTTATGTTAGACTAGGTCTGGTATGGTTTGTATACACTTGACTTTTGTGCAGTACACTTATACACGGTGCATTCCCGCTCTGAGGAGGAGAGAAGTGGTGTTGCTGGCAAGATAGATTGAGATAGGTTACGTTTGGTTTGGTCAGGATAGGTTATGATTGGTTAGAATTTCTACGACTTTTGTGCTGTTCACTGCAATGAGGTGGACTTCTGCGCTCTGCTGCGTTTTGACACTTTCTGCTTGGCTCTTGGGAAGCCAGCAATAGTGTTCTCGTCGCGTTGTATTGTCTTAGGCTACGTTTCGTTGGGTCAGGTTAGGAAGGTTTGGTCAGGATTCCTTCGTCTATAGTGCCATACTCTGCTATCCGGTGGATTTATGCGCCGAACGTAGCTCTACAATACTGTGCTCGAACCAGGGGTGGCGAGCAACAGTGATCGTTGCACACTAGGTTGAGCTATGTTACGCTTGGTTAGGATAGGTTAAGTTAAGTTAGACAAGGGTGGCCTTAGCTTTGTGCTATACACTGCTTTTAGGCTGATTTCTGTTATCTACAGTGCTCTACAATATTCTGCTTGGCTCCGTGGATGCCAGAAGCAGTGGCCGCGGAAAGTTGTGTTGAGTTATGCTAGGTTTGGTTAGGATAGGTTATTTCATGTGAGATTAGGATATCTTCCAGTATTGTACCATACACTGCTATTTGGTGAACTTCTACGCCTACGTCACTCTACTTTGCACCGCTCGACTCAGTGGCGGCGAGAAATAGTGGTCCCGGCACGCTTTGATAAGTTACGCTGCGTTCGGTTAGGTTAGGTTAGGTCAGGTTTGGTCAGGATATCTTCGACTTTTGTGCTGTTCACTGCAATGCGGTGGTTTTCTGCGCACTGCTGTGCTCTAGTACACTCTGCTTGTCTCTGCGGAGGTCAAGGACGGTGGTCTCGTCATGCAAGGTTGGATTAGGTTACGTTTGGGTGTGTCACGTTTGGATAGGTAAGGATTGCCTACAATCACCATTGCGTTCTGCACTGCTATTCCGTGGGTTTCTGTGCTCTACTCTGCTCTACTGCAATCTGCCAGTCTCTGGGGTGGCCAGATGCAGTGGACGCGGCACGTACATCTGAGGAACATTGCGTTTGAGTAGATTAGTTATGGTCAGGTTTTGTCAGAATATCCTTGACTTCTGTGCCATATACTGCTTTTCGGCAGATACATGCACTGTACTGTGATCTAATACATTCAGAATGTCTCTATGAAAGCGAGCCATAGCGGTTTAGGACTGGTATTACGAGATATGCTACGTTTGGTTAGGACAGGCTTGGTCAGGTTAGGTTAGGATGTCATTGGCTTTTGTGCTCTACACAGCAATGCAGAGGATTTCTGCTTTCTACTGTGCCCCAGTATATTCTGCTCGACTCTGGGGATGCCAGCAATTGTGGTATCGACCCGTTACTTTGAGCTAGGATACCTTCGGCTGCGTTACGTCAGCTTGATTAAAGTTTAGTCATATTCGACTTTCATGGCTTACACTGATATTCGGTGGATTTCTGCGTTATACTGTGCTCAACTATATACCGCTTGTCCCTCGGGAGACTAGCAATAGTGACTGGGGCACGTTACGTTGAGTTATGCTATGCTTGGTTTTGTTCTGATTGCTTGCGTTTTGTTTTGTTAGCTTAGACTCTTTAGACATACACCGCAATCCTATGTATTTCTGCGTCCTACTGCCCCCATATATGTTCCGCTTGGCTCTGCGGAGGCCAGCAATATGGGTTTCGGCACGTCATGCTCGGTTAGGTTGCGCTTGGACAGGTTATGTTAGGTAAAGTGAGGTTATGAGCTCCTAGACCTTTGTGCTATACGCTGCTATTCGGCGTATTCCTGCCTTCTACTGTGCTCTGGTTCATTCTGCTTGGCTCTGGGATGGTGAGCAACGGCGGCGTCGGCACGTTGTCATGGGTTGGGTTACGTTTGGTTAGGTTAGGTTAGGTCATGCTAGGTTTGGGTGTCTTCGACCTATGTGCTCTAACCTGCAATGCGGCGGACTTCTGCGCTCTACTGTGTTCAAGTGTGATCTGTTTGGATCTGAGGTTGTCAGCAATAGAGGTGTAGGTCGGTTTGGTGGAGCTATGGTATGATCGCTTATGCTACATTGGTCATGTTAGGAATGGACAGCGTCGTCCTATGTGCTGTGCACTGATATTCGGATGATTTCTGCGCTCACCACTGCTCTACCATACCCTGCTCGGATCTGGCGAAGCCAGCAATCACGGTCGCGGCACGGGAGGTGGTGTTACGTCACGTTTGGTTAGGTCGCGATCAGCTAGGTTAGGAGTGATAGCTCTGACTATTGAGCTACACACTGCTATTCGGTCAATTTCTGTGCTCTTCGTTGCTCTTATATGTCCTGCTTGGCACTGGAAAGCCCAGCAATAGCGGTCTCGGCGCGTTATTTTGAGTTATGTTACGTTTGGTTATGTCATGTTTTGTTAGGCTGGGATAGGTATCTTTAACTCGCTCGCTGTACACAGCTATCCGGTGGATTTCTGCGCTCTACTGTTCCCTAATGTGCTCCGGCTTGCTCTGGGTAGGTCAGCAATAGTGGCCCATGCACGTTAGGTTGTGCGGAATTAAGTTTGATTACGTCAGGCTATGCTACGTTTGGTTAGGATTGCTTTGTCTTTTATGATGTACGCTGCTGTTCGGTGGATTTCTGCTTTCTACTGCGCTCTGGTATATCGTTCTTGGCTCTTCGAGGCAGCAATAGCGGTCTCGGAACGTTAGACTGGGTCAGGCTATGTTCGGTTATTCTACGGTTGGTTAGGTTAGGAGAGTACAGCTTAGTCTTTAGTGCTGTATTCTACTATTATGTTTGATTTCTGCTCCCTACAGGGCTCTAATATTTTCAGCCTTGCTTTGGCAATAGCCAGCAAGGGTGGTCTCGGCACGTTACGATGCGTCAGGTTACGTCCGGTTAGGTTGAGTCAGGCTAAGTTTGGTCAGGATGGCTTTAACTTTTGTGCTGTACACTGCTATCGGGAGGACTTCTGCCCTTTACTGTGCTCTAGTATGTTCTGCCTGGCTCTGGGGATGGCAGCAATAGCGGTCCCGGCACGTTAGGTTGAGTTAGGCTATGTTTGCCTATGCTCCGTTTCTTTGGTATATGTTTGGGTAGCACTGACATATCTGATAAACACTTCGATTCTACGGATTTCTGCGTTCTACACTCAGCTATTGTGCTATGCTTCACTCTGGGCAGGCCAGCAGCAGTGGTGGCGACGCGGTAGGTTGAGGTTTGTTACGTTTGTTTATGTTACTTTTGGTTAGGTTCGGAGAGTGTAGCTTAGACTTTAATGCTATAGTCTGCTATTAAGAGTACTTCTGAGTAGTACAGTGCTCTAATTTTTCAGCTTGGCTCTGGGAAGGACAGAAATAGAAGTCTCGGCACGTTATGTTGTGTCTGGTCACTTTCGGTTACGCTCGGTTAGGTTGGGTTAGGCTAAGTCTGGTTAGGATGGCTTTAACTTCTGTGCAGTACGCTGCTGCTCGGTGGACTTCTGCGCTCTACAGTGCGGCATTATAACCCGCTTGGCCTTGGGGTGTCCAGCAATAGCGGTGTCGGCACGATAGGCTGAGGTAGGCTATGTTTGGTTATGTTCCCCAGACTTGGTTAGGCTTGGGTTGCTTTGTCGCTTGCGGGATACACTGCGATTCAACGGATTTCAGCGTTCCACCCACCACTAGTGTATTCTGCATGGTTTTGGGGTGGCCAGCAACAATGGTCGCGGCCCGTTAGGTTGAGCTTGGTTACTTTCGGTTATGTTACATTTGACTTCGTTAGGAGAGGATAGCCTTGAATTCAGGACTACTGCCAGATGTTAGGTGGTTTCCAGCGCCCTACAGTGCTCTAATATTTTGCGCTTGGCCCTGGCATGGACAGCAGTAGTGGTTTCAGCGTGTTATGTGGTGTCAGGTTACATCTGGCTACGTTGGGTTAGGCTTAGTTTGGTTATGATGGCTTTAACTTCTGTGCTGTACATTGCTGTTCGGTGGACATCAGCGTTCTACTGTGCCTTAGTATGTCCTGCTGCTCACTTGGGGGGGGGGGAAGCAGCTTCGGCACATTAGGTTGTGTTAGTCCAAGCTTGGCTATGTCCTGTTGATCTGGGTTAGGCTTAAGTAGCTTTGGCACTTCTGATATACACAGCGATTCCGTGGATTTCTGCGTTCTACTCTCCAATAATGTGTTCTGCTTGGCTCTGTGGAGGCTAGCAATAGTGGCGGCGGCACGCTAGTTTGTACTATGCTTCGTTTGGTTATGTTCGGTTTGGAGAGGATAGCTTTGACTTCAGCGCTATAGTCTGCTGTTAGGTGGATTTCTCCGCCCTACAGTGCCGAAAAATTTTCGGCTTTACTCTGGGAGCGCCAGCAGTAGTGGTCTCGGCACGTTACGTTGTATCAGGTTGGGTTCTGTTACGTGTGTCTGGGATAAGTTTGGTTAAGGTAGCTGTAACTTTTGTCCTGTACACTGCAGTTCGGTTGACATCTGCGCCCTTCTGTCCTTTAGTATGACCTGGTTGGATCTTGGGTGGGCATCAACAGCGTTCTAGGCACGATGATTTGTGATATGCTACGTTTGACTTTGTTCTGTTCGTTCGCGTTAGGTTTGTGAAGCTATGGCTTTTCAGATACATACTGCATTTCGATGGGTTTCTGCGTTCTACTGTCCACTAATGTATTCTGCTAGTCTCCGGGGAGGCCAGAGATAGTGGTCGAGGCACGTTACGTTGAGTTAGGCTAAGTTTGGTTGGGTTATGTTGGGTCATGTTATGTTAGGATATCTTCGACTTTTGTGCTGTTCCGTGCATGGCGGTGGATATATGCGCACTACTGTGCTCTAGTACACTCTGGTCGTCTCTGTGGAGGTCAGCAATAATTGCCTATCCATGTTAGGTTGAGTTAGGTTGAGTTAGCTTGCGTTTGGATACTTTACGTTTGGATAGATTAGGACAGGCTACGTTGACTTTTCTGCTTTACACTGCTATTCCGTGAGTTTCTGTGATCTACTGTGCTCTCCTACATTCTGCACTGCTCTGGGGTTGGCCAGGAGCAGTGGCCGCGTCACGTCATACTGAGATATGCTACATTCGTTCAGGCTAGGTTAGGTCAGGTTTGGTTCGGGTATCATCGGCCATTGTGCTATTCACTGCAATGCGGTGGGTTTCTACGCTCTACTGTGCTCTAGTACATTCCGCTTGACTCTGTGGTGGACACCTATATTGGTCAGGTCATGTTGGATTGAGTTATGCTTCGTTTGGGCTTGCTACGTTTGGCTAGGTTAGGAGAGGCTACCGTGACCTCTGTGCTTTTGACTGGTATACGGTACATTTCTGCACTCTGCTGTGCTCTAGTATATTCTGCTTGGCTCCGGGGATGCCAGCAATAGTGTTCTCGGCGCGTTATGTTTAGTTAGGCTACGTATGCATATGACAAGTTTGGTTATGTATGGACAGAGTGGATAAGACTTTAATGCCATTCAATGCTATTCGGTGGATTTCTTCGCCCTACTGCGCTCTAGCATGTTCTGCTCGGTCCTGGGGAGGCCAGTAATAGTGGTCTCGGCAAGATATGTTGTGTTGTGTTACGTTTCGCTAGGGTAGGTTAGGAAGGAGTGGTTATGATTTCTTTGACATTTTCGCTTTGCACTGCTATTCCGTGGATTTCTGCGCTCTACTGTGCTGTAGTACACCCTGGATACCACTGCGGAGGCCAGCAATATTGGTCTCATCACGCCATGTTTAGTTACACTACGTTTGTATAGGTAAGGTTAGGTCAGGATTGGTCAGCGTATGTTTGACTTTCCTGCTATATACTGCAACGCGGTGGGTCCCTGCGCCCTGCTGTGCTCTAGTATATTCTGTTTGGCTCTGGGTATGCCAGCAGTAGTGGTCTCGGCACGATAGGTTGAGCTATGCTATGTTAGGTCGTGTTACGTTTGGTGTGGTTAGGATATTATAGTTCTGACTTTTGTGCTGTACGCTGCTGTTCGCGAATTTCTGCGCTCTACCGTTTTCTAATATTTTCAGCTTGGCTCTGTGGAACCCGGCAATAGTGTTCGCGATACGTTTGGTTGAGTCGTGCTACGTTTGATTAGGTTAGGTTATGTAAGGTTAGGTTTGGTTAGGTTACGATTTCTTAGACGTTTGCGCTGAACACTGCTATACTCTCGATTCCTACGCTCTACACTTCTCTACTACAATCCGCTCGACACTGGGGAGGCGAGAAATTGTGTTCGTTGAACGTTAAGTTGGGTTAGGTTACGTTTGAATAGAATGGGTTATGTTAATTTGGTAAGGATAGCACTGTCTTTCTTGCCATACACGGCTTTCGGTTGATTTCTGTTGTCTGCAGTGCAATACTGTAATCTGGTTGTCTCCGCGTATGCCAGCAGCAGTGTTCGCGGCACGGTATATCGAGCTATGCTTCGCTAGGTTTGGTTAGGTTAGGACAAGTTAGGCTATAGTACCTACGACCTTTGTGCTGTACACTTCTATTCGATGAATTTCTGCGCTACACATTGCTCTACTCTACTCTGCTCGGCACAGTGGAGGCGAGCAATAGTATTCGCGGGACGTTACGTTTAGTTACGTGACGTTTGATTAGGTTAGGTTAGGTTAAGTTTGGCTATGACAGCTTCCACTTTCCTGCTATAATCTGCTATTCGGTAAATTTCTGCGCCCTGATGTCCTCAAAAATGCTCTGCTTGGCACTACGAAGGCCATCAACATAGGCTGCGGCATGTTATGTTGAATTAGACTACTTTTGGTTAGGTTACGATGGTTCAGGTTAGGTTAGGGTATCCTTGACTCTTGTGCTGTACACTGCAATGCGGTGGATTTCTGCGCTCTGCTGTGCTGTGGTGCATTCTGATTGTCTCTATGGAGGCAAGCAATTGTGGCATCGTCATGTTACTTTGAGTTAGGTTAAGTTCGGATACGTTACGTCTAGCTAGGTTAGGATAGGCTACATTATCTTTCTTGACATTCACTGCAATTCGGTGGATTTCTGCGCTCTAGTGTGCTCTAATCTCCTCCGCTTGGCCCTGGGGATGCCACCGGTAGTGGTCTCGTCATGTTACGCTGTGATACACTACTTTTGTATATGTTACGTTTGGCTAGGTTAGGACAGCCTACTGAGACTTTCGCGGTATGCACTGCTTTTCGGCGTATTTCTGTGATTTACGTTGCTCAACTATATTCTGCTTGTCTCCGCGGATGCCAGAAGCAGTGGCCGCGGCACGTTATGTTGAGTCATGCAACGTTCCGTAAGATTAGGTTATTATATCTTCGTCTCCTGTGCTATACACTTCTATTCGCACATTCCTGCGCCCTACTGTGTTCTAATATTCTCTGCATGGATCTGTGGAGGCAAGCAATAGTCGTCTCGGCACGATAGGTTGAGTTACGGTACGCTTCGTTAGGACAGGTTGCGATGGTTCGGTGAGGATTTCTTCGAATATTGTGTTATACACTGCTATTCGGACCATCTCCGTGCTCTACATTACTCTACTATACCCCGCTCGACTCTGGTGTGGTGAGCAATAGTGGCCGTGCACGTTAAGATCAGTTACGTTATGGTCGGTTAGGTCAGGTGAGGTTAGGGTATCTTCTACTCTTGTGCTGTTAACTACCATGCGGTGGATATCTGAGAACTACTGCTCCCTACTACATTCGGCTTGTCTCTGTGGAGGCGAGCAATAGTGTTCTCGTCATCTCCGTTTGGCTATGTTACGTATGTCCGTGTTAGCACATGCTACTTCGACTTTTATGCTATACCCTACCTTTCGGTGGATTTCTGCGCTCCAATATGCTCTAATATACTCTAGTTGGCTCTAGGAAGGCCTTGAATGGCGGTCGCGGCGTGCTATTTTGGGTTAGACTACGTTTGGTTTGGTCAGGTTAGGTCAGTTCAGGTTCGGGTAACTTTGGCTTTTGCGCTATACACGGCTATGCGATGGACTTCTGCGCTCTACTGTGATGTAGCACATTCTGCCTGTCCCTGTGGAGGCCAGCAATAGTGGTATCGCGATGGCAGTTTGTGCTATGTTAAATTCGGATATGTTACGTTAGGCTACGATAGGATATGCTACATTGACTTTTATTTCATTTACTGTTCTTCGGTGGATTTCTGCGCTCTAATATGCCCTAATATGCTCTGTTTGGCTCCGGGGCAGCCAGCAATCTCGTAGCGTATTCTGGGCACGTTATGCTGAGTTACACTACGTATGAATTAGTTAGGTTTGGACAAATTTGGTCAGGGTTTGCTTGAATTTTCTGCTACACACTGCAATGCGATGGATTTCTGCGCTCTGCTGCGCTCTAATATATTCTGCTTGGCTCTCGGGAGACCAGCAGCTGTGGTCTCGGCAGGTTAGGTTGAGTTATGTCACGTTTGGTTAGGATGGCTTTGACTTTTGTGTTGCACACTGCTATTCGGTGGACATCTACGCTCTACTGTACTCTAGCATGCACTGCTTTGCTCCGAGGAGGCCAGGATCATTGGCCGCGACAAGTTTGGCTGTGTTAGGTTACGTTTCGTTAGTCTATGTTAGCATGGGTAGGGTCTGTTTAGCTTTGATTTTTCAGCCATACACTGCGATTCTATGGATTTCTGCGCCCAAGTGTGATCTAGTATGTCCTGCATGGCCATGGGGAGGCCAGCAGTAGTGATCGCGTCACGTTCGGTTGAGTTATATTACGCTCCGTTACGTCAGTTTGCGTTACGTTTGGCTAGGATGGCTTGGAATTTTGTGCTATACACAGCTATTCGAGCGATTGCTACGCCCTACGTTGTCCTACTGCACTCTGCATGACTCTGGGGAGCCCAGTAGCTGTTGTTTCTGGCCGTTACTTTGAGTTACGCAGCGTTCGCCATCGTTACGTTATTTTGGGTTAGGTCTGGATAGATACGACTTTCGTGGTACACACTGACATTCGGTGGGTTTCTACGCTCTACCGTGCTCTACTATCCTTTGCTTGGACGTGGGGAGACCAGCAACAGTGATCGCGGCACGTTATATTGAATTATGCTACCTTTGGATATGTTAAGTTTGGTTAGTTTATAGTGGGGTGGCTTTGACTTTTGTGCTATTCACCTCCACTCTGTGGATTCCTGCGGTATACACCGCTCTAGTATGCTCTGCCTGACTCTGGGAAGGCAATACTAGCCTCGGCACGTTACTTTGAGCTGAGTTATGCTTTGTTATGTTACGGTTCACTAGGTTAGGAATGTGTGCCTTTAACTTTTGTGCTATACGATGATATTCGGTGGAATCCTGCGCTCAACTGTGCTCTAATATGTTCTGCTTTGCTCTGGGGAGTTCAGCAATAGTGGTGTATGCTCGCTAGATTGAGTTATGTTCGTTTGTTTTTGTTTCGTTTTGTTAGGATAGGAGAGCATAACGGCGACTATTGTGGTATTCACAGTTGCTCGGTGAATTTATCTGCTCTTCATTGCACTACTCTACTGTGATAGGCTCTGTGGAGACCAGCAATAGCGGTCCTGGCACGTTACGATGAGTTTGGTTATGGTTGGTAGTGTCACGGTGGGTTAGGTTCGGATACGGTACCCATTACTTTTGTGCTAGAAACTGTTTCCGGTAGATTTCTGCGCTCCACGGTGCCCTAATATGCTCTGCTTTAACCGGTGGAGGCCAGAAATCGTGGCCGCGGCATGTTAGGTTGTGTTGGGTTACGTATGGTTAGTTTACGTTAGCACGGGTAAGGCTCGTATAGCTTTGATTTTTCTACCATACACTGCGTTTATGAGCACTTCCGCGCCCTGCTCCCCTCTAGTATGTTCTGCATGGCACTGCGGAGGCCAGCAATAGTGGTCGTAGCACGTTAGGTTGAGTTAGATTACGTTCTCTGGTGTTAGGTTTGGCTATGTTAGCATTGGAAAGCTTTGACTTTTGTGCTATACACTGATATTCTATGGATTTCTGTCCGCTACTGCGCACTGATATGCTCTGCTTGGCTTTGGGGAACAGCAGTAGCTACTTTCGGTTATGTTACGATTGTTTAGGTTAGGAATGGATAACTTTAACTTTCGTGCTAAGCACATATATTCGTTGGACTTCTGAGCTCTAATGTGCCCCAGTATGTTATGCTTCTCTCGGGGCGACCAGCAATAATGTTCGTGACACGTTCGGTTGTGTTACGTTTCGTTTTCCTTGGTTAGGTTATGATAAACTTGGTTAGGATCGCTATGTCTTTGTGCTATACACAGCTGTACGGTGGATTCCTCCGCTCTACTGTTGTCTAATATGTTCTGCTTCGATCTGGGGAGGCGAGCAACGTTCCTTGCAGCACGTTCGGTTGTGTTATGTTACGTTCGGCTTGGTTAGGGTAGGTCAAGCTTGGTTAGGATGGCTTTGACGTTAGCGCTATACACTGCAATTCGGCGGATTTCTACGATCTACTGTGCTCTGACCTGTTCTGTTTTGCTCCGTGAAGGCCAGCAATGGAGGTCTCGGATAGTCAGGTTTAATTATTTTTCATTTGGTTGGGTTAGGTTGTGTCTGGTTAGGTTAGGCTATCTTATACTTCTGCGCAGAACGTTGCTGTTTGGTGGCTCTCTGCGAACTACTGTGCTCTACCATACTCTGCTTGACTCTGTGGCGGCCAGCAACGGTGGTCCTGGCACGATAGGTTGTGATAGGCTACGTTTGGTTAGGCTACGTTTTCCTTTGTTATATCCGTATATATTTAGGTTTCGAGGTACACACTGATATTCGGTGGATTTCCACGCTCTGCCGTGCTCTGCTATAGTCTGCTCGCCTTTGGGCAGGCGAGCAATAGTTGTTGGGGCACGTTGGGTTCAGTCATTTTACGTTTGGTTAAGTTTGGTTAGCTTATGTTAGTTTATGGTATCTCCGAGTTTTGTGCTATACAGTGCAATTTGGTGGCTTTCTGCATCCTTCTGTGCTCTAATATATTCTGCTTGTCTGTGGGGAAGACAGCAATAGTTGTCCCGTCACGTTAGGTTCAGTTAGGCTACGTTAGGTTCTGTTATGTTGGTCTGGGTCTGGTTTGGATAGCTTGGGCTTACGTGGTATACACTGTCGTTCCGTGGATTTCAGCGTTCGAATGTGCTCTAGTATATTCTGCTTGGCTCTGGGGAGGACAGCAATGGTGATCGCGGCGCAGTAGGTTGAGATAGATTACCTTGGTTTTTGCTAGGTTTGGCTGGGTAAGGATGTGGTAGCTTTGACTTCTATGCTATGCAACGCTATTCGGTGGATTTCAGCGCTCTACTGTGCCCTAGTATAATTTGCTTGACTTTGGGGTGCCAGAAGTATTGATCTCGGCAGGTTAGTCTGAGATAAGTTGCGTTCGGTTATGTATGTTTCGTTAGGCTGGAATAGGGTAGATTTGACTTTTCGGCTGTACAAAACTATTCCGCGGATTCGTGCGCTCTATATGGCTCTACTATACTCTGCACGACCCTAGAGTTGCCAGCAATGTGCTGCCCTGGCACGATAGGCCGAGTTTAGTGACGTTCGGTCGGGTTAGTTTCGGTTAGGTTCGGTTAGGTTCGGTTACGTTGGTTTCGAATTTTGTGCTGTATACTGACATTTGGTGAGATTCCGCGCTCCGCTGTGCTCTAATGTGTTCTGCTTGGTTCGGGGAAGCCAGCAATGGAGGTTCCGTCTCGTTAGGTCTATATATTCTACGTTTGGTTATGTTAGGTTAGGACGGGTTAAATTAGGATATCTTTGACTTTTGTCTGTACGATACTATTTGGTGGCTTTCTGAGCTCTACTACGCTCTACTATACTCTGCGCGAATCTGGGGAGGTCAGCAACGGCGGTGGTGGAAGGATAGTCCTTGCTGGTTAAGCTTCGGAATGTTACGGTTGGTTAGGTTAGGAGTGGATTGCTTTGACTTTTGTGCTATAAACTGCTATTTGTTGGGTTCCTGCTCTCTACAGTGCGCTACTATACTCTGCTGGACGATCGGGATGCGAACAGTGGTGGTCGTGGCACGTTAGCTTCTGGTAGGTTACGCTTGGTTAGGTTAGATTAGGTTATGCTTGGTTTGGGTAGCTTTGACTTTCGTGCTATACACACTTATTAGGTGGATTCCGTTCCTCCACTGTGATCTACTCTAATCTGCTAGACCCTGGTGAGGCCAGCAACGATGGTCGCGGCCCGTTACGTTGTGTTCGGCTACGGTAGGGTAGGTTACGTCAGTTTGGGTTTGGTATAGATATCTTGGACTTTTCTGCTGTACAATGCGGTACTGTGGATTTCTGCGCCCTGCTATACCCTAATAAGCTCTGCTTGGCTTTTGGAAGGACAGGAACAGTGGTAGCGGCACGTTTGATTCAGTTTGGTTACGATTGGTAGTGTAACTATTGTTTCGGTTAGGTTAGGATACACTGGACTTCTGTGCTACATACAGCTTTTCGGTGGATTTCTCCACTCTACTATGATCTAATACGCACTGATTTGCTCCTGGGATGCTTGGAGTAGTGTCCGCGGCATGTTACGTTGAGCTAGGTTACGTTTCGCCATTTTATGTTAGCCTGGGTAAGGTGTGGAATTCTCCGATTTTTCTGTTGTACACTGCGATTCTATTGACTTCTCCGCTGCTCTGAACGCCACCGCAACCTGCTTGCGTCTCGCTACGTTGTGAATGATGATCGCGGCACGTTAGGCTGAGTTAGGATACGTTTGGTTATGCTACCTTATCCTGGGTTAAGTTCGCATAGCTCTGCCTTTCGCGTTATACACTATTATCAGGTGGAATTATGCGCTCTACTGTGCTCTGCTATGCTCTGCTCGTATCTGGGGAGACCAGAAATAGTGGTCGTGACGCGATAGGTTTTGTTAGGCTACGTTTGGAAATGTTACGGTTGATTAGGTTAGGAGAAGGTAGCATCGACTATTGTGCTATACACTGCTATTCGGTGGATTTCTCAGCTCTTCATCGCTCTATTATACTCTGCTCGAATCTGGACAGGCCAGCAGTAGTGGCCGTGGCACGATAGGTTTACTTAGTTTACGTTTGGTTAGACCAGGTTAGGTCAGGTTATGTCAGAGTTATGTCTTGACTTCCGTGCCATGTACTGCTTTTCAGCACATATATGCACTCTACTGTGAACTAACGTTTTCAGCATGTCCCTGGGAAAGCGAGCCATAGCAGTTTCGGACTGTTATTTCGAGATATGCTACGTTTGGTTAGGACAGGTTTGATCAGGCAAGGTTTGAATATCGTTGGCTTTTGTGCCTTACACGGCAATGCGGAGGATTTCTGCTTTCTGCTGTGCTCCAGTATATTCTGCCCGACTCTGGAGATGCCAGTAATAGTGGTGTCAGCCCGTTGGTTTGAGCTAGGTTACCTTCGGTTGCGTTACTTCAGCTTCATTTAGGTTTGGACAGATTTGACTTTCGTGTTGTACACTGATATTCGGTGGACTTCTGCGCCATACTGTGCTCCACTATACTCTGCTTGTCCCTCGGGAAGCTAGCAATAGTAGTTGGGGCACGTTACGTTGAGGTATGCGAAGTTTGGTTATGTTCCGCTTGTTTGAGTTATGTTTGGTTAGCTTAGACATTTCTGACATACACCGCAATTCTATATATTTCTGCGTCCCACTGTCCACATGAATGTTCTGCTTGGCTCTGTGGAGGCCAGCAATCGTGCTCGCGGCGCGATAGGTTGTGTTAGGCTACGTTTGGTTATGATAAGGTAGGTTAGGTTAGGAGATGATAGCTCTGACTTTTGTGATGCAAACTGCCATTCGGTGGATTTCAGGGCTCTACTTTCCTCCAAGACGTTCTGCTTGGCTCTCGGGTGGCCAGCAATAGGGGTCGCGTCGCGTTAGGTTGAGATATGTTACGATTGGTTGGGTTGGGAAAGGGTAGCATTGCGTTCTGTTTAATGCACTGCTATTCGGTGGATTCCTGCACTGTACTGAGCTCTAATGTGTTCAGCTTGCCTCTGCCAAGGCCAGCAATAGCGGTTTCGGCACGCTATGCTCTGTCCGGCTACGCTTGGGTAGGTTATGTTAGGTAAAGTTAGGCTCGGAGCTCCTAGACTTTTGTGCTATACGCTGCTCTTGGGCGGAGTTCTGCCTTCTACTGTGCTCTGGTTCATTCTGCTTGGCTCCGGGAAGGCGAGCAGCCGCGGCATCGGCACGTTGTGGTTAGTTAGGCTACGTTTGGTTAGGTTAGGTTAGGTCATGCTAGGTTTGGATGTCCTCGACCTCTGTGCTCTAACCTGCAGTGCGGCGGACTTCTGCGCTCTACTGTGCTCCAGTGTGATCTGTTTTGCTCTGAGGTTGCCAGCAATAGTGGTCGCGGCACGTTATGTTGGGTTATGCCACGTTTGGTTGGGTTGGGTTAGGTAATGTTATGCTGGGCTATCTACGGCTTTTATGCTATTCTCTGGAATGCGGGGGATTTCTGCGCTTAGCTGTGCTCTAGTATATTCTGCTTGTCTCTGTGGATGCCAGCAATAGCCGCCTCGTCGTGTTAGATTGATTTATGCTCCGTTTGTGTGAGTTACGTTTGGCTGGGTCAGGAGAGGCAACTTCGACTTTTGCGCTACACGCTGCTGTTCGATGTGTGTCTGCGCTCTAATGTGCCCTAACATGCTCTGGTTGGCTATACAAAGGCCAACAATGGCGCTCGCCGCACGTTACGTTGAGCTATGCTACGTTCGGTTATGTTAGGTTATGCCAGGTTCGATTAGGATATCTTCGGCTGTTGTGCTATTCGCCACATTGCTGTGTATTTCAGCGCTCTACCGCGCTCAAGTACATTCTGCTTTGCTCTGGGGGGCCAGCAATAGTGGTCTCGGCGCGTTGGGTTGAGTAATGTTACGAATGATTGTGCTACCCTTAGCTAGGTTAGCACACGACAGCCTTGCCTTTTGCGCTACACACTGCTCTTCGGTGGACCCCTGCGCTCTGCTGTTTTCTAATATCCTCTGCTTGGCTCTGGGATGGCCGCGATAGTGTCCTCGGCAAGTTAGGTTGAGTTATGTTACGTTTGGTTTGGTTAGGTTATTTCAAGCTCGGTCAGGTTATCTACGACTTTCGTGCCATTCACAGAAATGCGGCGGATTTCTGAGATATACAGTGCTCTGGAACATTCTTCTCGTCTATGTGGAGGCGAGCAATGGAGGTCTGTTCAAGTTATGCTGAGTTACGTCACGTTTGGACCTGTCACGTTTGGCTAGGTTAGGCTATGCTGCATTAACGTTTGGGCTTCACACAGATTTTCGGTGTACCTCTGTGATCATCTCTGCCCTACCACACTCTGCTTTGCTCCGGTGAGGCCAGGAGCAGTGGTCGCTAATCGCTACTTTGTGATAGGCTACGTTTGGCTACGTTAGGTTTGCCTATGTTTGGTTAGGATAGATTCGTCTTGCGTGCTAAACACTACTATTCGGTGGATTTCTATGATCTACTTGCCCTATTGTATTCTGCTTGGCCCTGGGGATGCCAGCAGCAGTTTTCTCGGCACGTTACTTTCAGTTATGCTACGTTTGGTTAGGTTAGATTAGGCAAGGTTAGGTCGTAAGACCGTCGACTTTTGTAATATACACTTCTATTCGGTGGATTTCTACGCTGTACATTGCTGTAATATACTATGCTCGACGCTATGAAGGCAAGCAATGGCGCTCGCGGCATGTTAGTTTGAGATATGTTACGTTTGGTTAGGTTAGTATAGCTCACGTGAGGTTAGGATATCTTCGACTTTTGTGATATTCACAGCAATGCGGTTGATTTCTGCGCACCACTGTGCACTGGTACGTTCTGCTTGTCTCTGTGGAGTCCAGCAGTAGTGGCCTCCTCATGTTAGGTTGAGATAGTTTCCCTTTGCATATGTCATGTTTGGCTTGGATAGGCGAGGTTACCTTGACTTTTCTGTTATACACTACGATTCTGCGGATTTCTGCGCTCACCTCTCCTCTAATATGCTCTGCTTGTCTCTGTGGAAGTGAGCTATACTGGTCGCCGCACGTTCGGTTTAGTTAGGGTACGTTTGACTACATTACGTTTGGATAGATAAGGAAAGTATAGCTTTGACTTATGAGCTATACACTGCTGTTCTGTGTATTCCTGCGCCCTACATTGCTCTATTCTGCGCCCTACTCTCCTCTAATATGATCTGCTTTGCACTCGGGACGCCAGCAATAGTGGTGGCGCACGTATGATTGCGTTAGATTACGTTTGGTTAGGTGAGGCATTGTTAGGTAAGGACGGGGTAGCTTCGACTTTTGTGCTGTGTCCTGGAATTCGGTGCATTTCTGCGCTCTACAGGGATCTAACGCGCTCTGCTCGGCCTTAGGTAGAACAGCAAAGGTGTTCTCGGCACGTTACCTTGAGTTATGTAACGTTCGGCTATGTCACGATTGGTTATGATAGGAAGTGGTGGATTTTACTTTTGCGCTATACACTGCCATTTTGTGGATCTCTGCGCTCTGCTTTGCACCAGTCTACCCTGCTCGACACTCGCGAGGGCTGAAATAGTCGTCGTGGCACATTAGGTTGTGTCAGGATGCGTTTGGTTATATTAGATTAGGATATGCTCGGTCAGGATCACTTTGACCATCGTGCTCTACACTGTTATTCGGTGGATTCCTGACCTATACTGCGCTCTGCTCTAATCTGCTTGGCCCCATGGTGGCCGGCAGTAGTCTTTGCGGCACGTTAGGTTGAGTTACATTACGTTTGGTTATGGTAGGTTACGTAGAGTTTGGCTATGGCATCTTTGACATTTGTGCCACACACTGCCATTCAATGGACTTCTGCGATCTCATGTGCGCTATCACACTCTGCTTGTCGCTGTGGGCGCTTGGAGTAGTGCTCTCGGCTCGTTAGGTTGAGTTATGTTACATTCGGTTACGTTAGGTTTGACCACGTTTGGCTAGGATGGCTTCGACTTTTGCGCAATGCACTGCAATTCGGAAGCTTTCTGCGCTCTACATTGCTCTTCTGTACTCGGCTTGGCTCATGTAATGCCAGCAATAGCGGTCGTGGCACGTCAGGTTGGGGTTCGTAGCGTCCGGTTTTTTTACGTTTGGTTAGGTTAGGATAGGACAGCTCTGACTCTTGTGCTATCCACTGCTATTCTGTGGATTTCTACGCTCTACTGCGATCTAGTTTACTTTGCTTTGATCTGGGAATGCCAGAAATTGTGGCCATGGCGCATTAGTTTGAATTAGTCCACGTTTGGCCATGTCAGGTCTGTTTGGATTAGGTAAGGGTGTCTTTGATTTTCGTGCTATACACAGCCATTCTATGGTCCTCCGCGCTCTGCACTCTTCTAAAGTGCTCTGCTTGGCGCTGGGGTGGCCGGCAATAGAGGTCTTTGCTAGTTACGTTTTGTTGTTCTAGGTTTGGTTAGCTTAGGTTAGGACAGGTTATGCTACGATGTCTACGGCTTCTGTGCTATTCACTGCAGTGTGGTACATTTCTGCGCTCTGCTGTGTTCTAGTACATTCTGCTTCGCTCTGCCGAGGCTAGCAGTGGTGATCGTTAGGTTGCGTTATGTTACGGTTGGTTAGGTTAGGTTGTGTCATGCTCGGTCAGGTTATCTGCGACTTTCGTGCAGTACACTGCTTTTCACAGGATTTCTGTACTCGACTCTGCTCTACCATATTCTGCTTGGCCCTGCGGTGGCCAGAAACAGCCGCGGCATGTTATGTTGAGTTAGGCTACGTTTGATTAGTCCATGTCAGAGATCTGTTGGCTAGGATGGCACAGACATTCGTGCAATACACTATCATCCGGCGGGTTCCTATGATCCACTGTGATCTACTGAATTCTGCTTGCCTCTGCGGAGGGCCGCAGCAGAGGTCGCAGCACGCTTCGCTGGGTAACGCTACGTTTGGTTAGGTTAGGTTAAGCTTGGTTACTCCAGGATACCTTCCACTTTTGTGCAATTAGCAGCAATGCGGAAGATTTTTCGAATTGCTGTGCTCTAGTGCAGTCTAGTTGTTCCTATGGAGGTCAACAATAGCCGTCTCCTCATGTTAGGTTTAGTTAGGTTACGTTTGCATATGTTACGTTTGGCTAGGTTAGGATTGGCTACTTTGACTTTTGTGCTTCACACTGTTATTCTTTGGGGTTTTGTGATCTGCTGTGCTCTACTGCACTCTGCTTGGGTCTGTGGAGGCCAGGAGCAGTGGTTGCGGCACGTTATGTTGAGTTTTGCTACATTCGGCTAGGTTACGTTGTGTCGAGTTAGGAGAGTATATCTACTGCTTCTTCGCTATTCACAGCAGAGCACTGGATATCTGCGCTCTACTGTGCTCTAGTACATTCTGCTTTTCTCTGTCTATGTCAGCAATAGTGGCCTCGGCAGGTTAGGTTGTGTTAAGCCACGTTTGGTTACGTTTCTCTGGTGAAGGTAGCACAGGATAGTTTAGACATCTGTGCTGTACACTGCTATTCTCCGAAATCTGCGCTCTACAGCGCTCTAATATGTTCTGTTTGGCTTTATGGTGGCTAGTTATGTTGGTCTCGGCACGACAGGTTGAGCTATATTCCGTTTCGTTAGGGTAGGTTTTGAATTCTTGGTTAGGATTTCTATGACTTTTGTGCTGTACACTGCAATTCGGTGGAATCCTGCTCTCTACGTGGCTCTACTATATTCTGCTTGGCTCTGGGGATGCCAGCAGCAGTGATCGCGGCTTTATGTTCGGTTATGCTACGTTTGGTTTGGCCAGGTTATGCCAGGTTAGGTTAGGGTATCCTCGACTTTTGTGACATACACTGCTCTTCGGTGGATTTCTGTGCTCTCCTGGGCTGTTCTATATTCTGCTAGGCTGTGGGGAGGCCAGGAGCAGTGGTCGCGGCATGCTAGGTTGGGTTATGTTACGTTTGGTTATGTTACGGTTGCCTAGATTAGGAGAGGATAGCTCCGACTTCAGTGCTATAATCTGCTGCTAGGTGGATTTTTGGGCCTTACTGTGCTCTAATATGTTCAGCTTTGCCGTGGGAAGGCCAGCAATAGTCGTCTCGGCATGATATGTACACACATGTTACGTTCGGATAGGTTGGTTTGGGCTTTTTCTGGCTAGGATAGCATCACCTTTTGTGACGTACACTCCTATACGGTGGAGCTCTGCGCTCTACTCCGCTCTAGCTTGTCCTGCTTGGCTCTGGGGATGTCAGCAATGGCGGCCTCGGCACGTTAGGTCGTGTTAGCCTATGTTTGGTTATGCTTCGTTGGTATGGGTTATGTTTGTTTAGCTTCGACCATTCTGATATACACTGCGGTTCTATGGCCTTCTGCGCTCTACCCTCCGCCAATGTGCTCTGCTTGGTACTGGGGAGGGCGGCAATAGTGGTCTCGGCACGTTAGGTTAAGTTAGTTTTGTTATATGACGTTTGGGCAGGTTAGGGTAGTATTGCCGTGACATTTGTGTTATACTCTGCAATTGGACGTATAGCTGCGCTCTAGATTGCTGTACAATACTCTGATCGACTCTGTGGAGGCGAGTAATAGTGGTCCAGGCACGTTGGCTTCATTTTGGGCTACATTCGTTTATGTTACGATTGGTTACAGTAGGAGAGGGTAGCTTCGACCTATGTGTCGTATACTACTATTCGGTGAACTTCTGCGCTCTTCTATTCTCTAATATGCTCCGTTTCGCTTTGAGGATGCCAGCAATAGTGGTGCAGGGCGGTTAGGCGGAGTCAGGTTACGTTTGGTTATGCTGGGTTTGGTTACGTTAGGCTAAGACGGCTTTGACCTTTGTGCCATACACTCTTGTTCGGGGGATTTCTGCGCTCTACTGTGATTTAATATGTCCTGCTTTTCTCTGTGGAGGCCTGAATCGATAGTCGCGGCGCGTTAGGTGGGTTGGGTTGCGTTCGGTTAGGTCAGGTTAGTTTGTGTTAGGAGAGGATATCTTTGACTTTTCTGCTGTACACTGAAATGCGGATTACTTCTGCACTCTACATTGCTCTATCACGCTCTGCTGGACACTGTGGTGTCCATTGATAGTGGTCTCGGAACGCTAGGTTGAGTTAGGCTACGTTTGGTTGTGCTATGTATGCTTGCGTTAGTTTAGGATAGCATTGACTTTCGCGGTATAAACTGTTATTCTGCATGTTTCTGCTACATACACTCCTCTAATATCTTCCGCTTGGCTGTGGGGAGGCCAGCAATAGTAGTCCAGTCACGTTAAGTAGTGTTGTGTTACGTTTGGTTACGTTACGATTGGTTAGGTTAGGATGGGCTAGCTTTGTCTTTTGAGATATACACTGCCATTCGGCGGATTTCTGCACTCCACTCCGCTCTGGTATGTTCCGCTCAACACTGCGGTGGCCAAAAATAGTGGTCTCGGCTTACTATGCTTAGTTAGTCTGCGTTTGATTTCGTTGGGCTAGGGCGCGTTAGGTTGAGCTATATTTGTCTTCTGTGCTATACGCGGCTATTTGGTGGCTCTCTGCGCTCTATTGTGCTCTAGTATGTTCTGCATGGATCAGGGGATTCCAGCTATAGTGGTCTCTGCACGATAGGGTAATTCAGGGTACGCATAGTTTGGTTACGATGGTTTGGGTAAGGTTTGCATAGCTTCGACTTTAGTGGTATATACTGCCTTTCTGTAGATTTCAGCTCTCTACTGTGCCCTGGCATGCTCTGATTGGCCCTGAGGACACTAGCAATAATGGTCCCGTCTGGTAAGGTTTAGCTGGTCTACGTTTGTTTAGGATAGGTTACGTTAGGTAAGGTTAGGGTACCTCTGACGTTTGTGCTATTCGATGCCCTTCGGAGGCTTTCTGCGCTCTGCTGTGTACTACCACATTCTACTTCGCTCTCGGGATTCCAGCAGTAGTGGTCTCTGCACGTGAGGTCAAGTTATGTTTCGTTCGTTTGTATTAAGCTTGGACAGGTTAGGACAGGATAGCAGCGACATTTGTGCCGTACAAAGCTACTCGACGCGTCCCTACGCACTACGCTGCTCTACTATACTCTGCTCGACTCTGGCGACGCCAGTAATAGTGGTCCAGGCACGTTAGTTTGATTCAGGCTACGTTGGGTTATGTTACGTTTGGTTAGAGTAGGAGCAATAGCATCGACTTTAGTGCTGTACGCTGCTATCCGGTGAGCTCCTGCGGTATACTGTGCTCTAATATGCTTTGCTTGGCTCTGCGGTGGCCAGCAATAGTGCTCTCGGGACGATAGTTTGGGTTAAGTTCGATTAGGTTATGCTTCTATGTGTCATGTTTGGACAGCTTCGACGTTCTTGGTACAGACTGTCATTCGGCGGACTTTGCGCTCTACTGTGATCTCATTTGTTCAGCTGGTCTATGGGAAAGACAGCAATAATTATCTCGGCAAGTTACGTTGAATTAGGCTACGTTCCAATGAGTTAGGTTAAATCAGTTTGGGTCAGAGTACCATTGGCTATTGTACCTTACACAGCAACGCCGTGGATTTCTTTGCTCTACTGTCTTCTAGTCTGTTCTGCTTGGCTCTGGGAAGGACAGCAGTACTAATGTAGGGCGGTTAGGTTGATTTAGGTTACGTTCGTTTACGTCACGCGTGGTCAGTTTAGGCTAGGACAGCCTTGAGTCTTGGGCTGTACTCTGCAATTCGGTGGAATTCTGCGCTCTACTGTTATACAATATGTTCTGCTTTGCTCTGTGGAGGCCAACAATACAGGTGCGCGTTACGTTAGGTAGAGATGTATCGTCTGGCTAGGTTAGGTTACGATAGGTTTGGACAGGTCATCTTCGACATTTGAGCCGTTGACTGCAATGCGGTCGGTTTCTACACTCTACTGTGCACTAGCCTTTTCTGCCTGGCTCAGCGGAGGCCAGCAATAGTGGTCTCGGCGCGGTAGGTTGAGTTAGGTCACCTTTTGTCAGGTTAGGAAAGGGTAGATGTGACTTTTGTCCTATACGCTGCTATTCGGTGGATTTCTGCGCTCTACTGTGCTATAATATGCTCTGCTTGTCTCTGGGATGCCAGCAAAGGCGGCCTCGCCTAGTTAGGTTGAGTTAGGTTACGTCTGGTTAGGTTTGGTTAGTCTGGTTTATGTTAGGGTAGCTTTGACTCTTCTGCCATGCATTGCGATTCTTTGCAATCCTGCGCTCTACTCTTCATTAATATGTTCTGCTTGACGATGGGGTGACCAGCAACTTCGGTCGCGGCACGCTAGGTTTTGTCACATTACGTTCGGTAGGATTAGGTTATGTCGGGTTAGGTAATTGTAGCTTTGACTTTTGTGCTCATGGCTGGTATACTATGGGCTTCTGTGCGCTACTGTGCTCTACCATACACCGCTTTTCTCTGGGGACGCCCGCAGTAGTGGTCGCGGCACGTCAGTTTGAGTTACATTACATTTGGTTAGGTCCGGTTGGATTAGGTTTGGAAAGGATATCTTCGTCTTTTGTGCTATTCACAGCAAGGCGTTCGATTTTCACACTCCAGTGTGCTCTAGCATATTCTGCTTGGCTTCACGGAGACAGCTACAATTGGTTGCGCTAGGAGAGGATAGCTCTGACCTTTGTGCTACGCATCGCCATTCAGTGGATTTCTGCGCTATACTGCGATCTAATATGCTCTCCTCAGCTCTGGGGAAGCCAGAAATAATTATCGCGTCACGGTAGGCTCTGTTAGGTTACCCTTGGTTTAGTTGGGTTTCGTTGGTTGAGGTTAGGGTGACTTTGACTTTTGTGCTCGACACTGCTGTTCTATGGACTCCTTCGCTCTACTGTGCTCTACTACACTTTCCTCGACCCCGGGGAGGGCAGAAATAGTGGTCGCTGCACGATAGGTTCTGCTATGTTACGTGTGGTTTCTTTGGGTTTCGTAAGGTTGGAACAGGGCAGCTTTAACTTATGTGCTATACACCGGTATTCCGTGGATTTCAGCGCACTGCATTGCACAAATATGCTCTGCTCGACTCTGGGCATGCCAGCAATAGTGGCCGCTGCGCGTTAGGTTGCGTTACGTTACGTTTGGTTACGTTACGCTTGTTTGGGTTAGATTTGGATAGCTTTGACTTTCTTGGCGTAGACTGTTATTCGGTGGATTTGTGAGCTCTACTATGCCCTACTATAGTCTGCTCGGCTCTGGGCATGCCAGCAATAGTGGTTGCTGCGCGGTAGGTTGCGTTACGTTTCGTTTGGCCATGTTACGCTATGACAGCTTTGACTTTTGTGCTATACACTGCTGTTTGGTGGCTTTCTGCGTTCTACTCTCCTCTAATACTTTGTACATGACCCTAGCGAGGCAAAAAATTGTGGTCGCGGACCGTTATGTTGCGATAGGCTACGTATTGTCAAGATATGATGGTTTGCTCGGTCCGGATATCTTTGGCTATTCTGCTACACACTGCGATTCTATGGATTACAGAGCGCTACTCTCCTTTCCTATGTCTCGCTCGTATCTGGGGCGGCCAGCCCACCTTTGACTTTTGTGCTATACATTGTTATTCCGTGGATTTCTGCACCCTTCTGTGATCCAAGATGTTCTACTTAGCTCTGTGGAAGGCAGTAGTTGTAGTCTCGGCACGCTAGCATTTGTCAGGTTACGTATGGAAACGTTAGGTTAGTTTGGATTGCATTGATTTCTATGCTAGAAACTTCCATTCTATGGCCTTCTGCGGTCTACTCTCCTCTAGTGTTCTCTGCTTGACCCTGTGGAGGCCAGCAACACTGGTCGCGGCACGTTAGGTAGAGTTAGATTACGTTTGGTTAGGTTAGGTTATGCAGGGTTTGGTAAGGGTAGCTTTGATCTTTGTGCTGTACAATGCTATTCGGAGGATTTCTGCGCTCCACTGTGCTATAATGTGCTCTGCTCGACTCTGGGAAGGTCAGTAATGGTGGTCCAGGCATGATAGCTTTATTTATGTTGCGTTTGTTTATGTTACGTTTGGTCACGCTTGGTGCGGAAGCATTTACTGTTCTGCTATATACTGCTATTCGGAGGATTCCTGCACTCCACGATGGTCTGAATTGATCAGCTTGGCTGTGGGAGATACGGCAATCGTGGTCTCGGCACCTTATGCTGAGTTAGGCTATGTTTGGTTGGGTTATGTTAGGTCAGGCTGGGTTGGGCTACCTATGACCTTTGTACTTGACAATGCAACGCCGCAGATTTCTGTGATCTATAGTGCTCTCGCATATCCTGCTTGGCACTGTGGAGGTCAGGAGTAGTGGTGGAGGGCGGATAGGTGTTGTTAGGTTACGTAGGGGTATGCTATGTTTGGTTTGGTTAGGCTAGGACAACTTCGACTTTTGTGCTATACACTGCGGTCCTATTGATTTCAGCGCTCTACCCTCATCTCATATTTTCTGCTTGGCTCTGGTGATGGTAGCAATATTATTCTCGGCACGTTATGTTGAGACAGACTACATTCGTTTATACTACCTTTGGTTAGTTGAGGATATGATAGCTTCGGCTTCTGCGCAATACACTGCTATTCGGTGGAAGTTTGCGCCCTACTCTTCGCTAATAATTTCTGCTTAGCTCTGGGGATGACAGCAATAGTCTTCCCGGCGCGATAGCTTGGGTTATAATACGTTTTGTTTGGTCAGGTTTTTTATCGTTCGGTTAGTGTAGATCTGACATTCGTGGTATACCCTGTTGTTCGGAGGATTCCTGCGCACTACTGTGCACCACTGTATTCTGCTTGGCCCTGGCTAGGCCAGCAATAGTGGTCTCGGCACGTTATGTCGAGATAGGCAACGTTAGGTTATGCTACTTTTGGTTAGTTTGGGATAGTGTAGCTTCAACTTTTGTGTAATTCAATGCGACCCTGTGGATTTCAGCGCTCTGCCCTCTAATATGTTCCGCCTGACTCTGGGGAGGGCAGCATCAGTGGCCTCGGCTCGTTTGGTTGAGCAAGGTTACGTTTGGTTAGGTCCGGTTTTGATATGTTCGGTTAGGATAGCTTCGACTTTCAAGTTATTCTCTGTTATTCGATGGATTTCTGCACTCTAGTGCGCTCTACTATATTCTGCTTGGCCCTGCAGGATTCTAGTTGCCGCGGCACGTTGTTTTGAGCAAGGAAACGTTTGGTTCGGACACGTTCGCTTGTGTAAGGTCTGGGTAGCTCCGATTTTCCTCCTATATACAGCGAACCTATGGATTCCGGGGCGCTACTCTCCTCTACTATGTTCCGTCCGACTCTGGGGGCCAGCAATACTGGTCGCGTCGCGTTAGGTGGTGTCAGGTTACGTATGGTTGTATCACGATTTGTTATGATAGGTTAAGGTAGCTTTGACTTTTGAGCTGTGCACTGACATTCTATGGATTTCTGCGCATTACTTTCCTCTAACGCGTTCCGCTTGGCCCTTGCGGGGGCGGGGGTGCGGGGGGGGGGCAGCTATTGCGGTCGCGGTACCTTATGTTGAG
>NW_016912138.1:75900-86365 GCF_001483705.2 Eufriesea mexicana
TGGGACGTCCGGCAAGGTTGGTATCGACATGTTACGTTGAGCCATGCTACGCTTGGGTAGGTTAGCTTGGGTCAGGTTTGGTCAGGACATCTTTGACCTTTGCGCTGTACACTGGTCTCTGTGGATCCCTACTGTTTAGATTGCTTTACTATCC
This sequence comes from Eufriesea mexicana, assembly GCF_001483705.2. Lineage (NCBI taxonomy): Eukaryota > Metazoa > Arthropoda > Insecta > Hymenoptera > Apidae > Eufriesea > Eufriesea mexicana. The sequence goes on from NW_016912138.1 coordinate 76,055, forward strand.
TCTGTTCGTCTCTCGGGAGGACAAAAGTAGGGGTCCCGTCAGGTTAGTTTTATTCACGCTACGTTATTTTATGTTACGTTTGGTTAGGTTAGGAGTGGATATCATTTACTTCTGTGCTATACACTGCTATTCGACGGACTTCTACGCTAGTCTGTGCCATAGTATGCTCCGCTTGTCTCTGGGTAGGCCATCAATTGTGGCCTCGGCACGTTAGGTTCAGTCAGGCTACGTTTGGTTAGGCTATGTTTGTTTGTTTTAGGATTGGATAGCATTGACTTTCGTGGTATACAACGTTATCCTGCGGACATCTGCGGTCTATTGTGCTCTACCTCATTCCTGTAGGCACTGCGGCGTGCAGTAATACTGGTCGCGGCTTGTCATGCTAAGTTAGGCTTCGTTGGGATAGGTTATATTTGCTTGGGTTAGGACAGGCTAGCTTTGACTTTTCTGCTGTACACTGCGATTCTATGGACGTCTGCTCTCTACTCTACTCTAACGTGATCCGCTTGGCACAGGTGTGGCCAGTAATAGTGTTCTCGGCAAGTTATTTTGGGTTAGGCTACGTTCGTCTTGGCTACATTTGTTTGTGTTAGGTTAGGATAGCATTGACTTTCATGATATACACTGTTCTTCTGTGGACTGCTGCGCTCTACTCTGCTCTACTGTATTATGCTCGGCCCTGTAGCGTCAAGCAATGGTGATCGCGGCTCGTTACGTCGAGTTAGACTTCGTTTGGTAAGGTTACATTTGCTTGTGTTAGATATAGGTAGCTTTACTTTTCTGCTATACGCAGCTATTCGATGGATCTCTGCTCTCTACACACCTCTAATATGTTCAGCTTGGCTCTGTGGAGGCCAGCAATGGTGGTCGCGTCGTGTTAGGTTATTTTATATTACGTTGTGTTACGTTACGATTGGTTAGGTTAGGAGGGGCTAGCTACGGCTTCTGCTGTATACACTGCTTTCGGCGGATTTCTGCACTCTAATGTGCCCTAATTCATTCAGCTCATTTCTGGGAGTGCCAGCGAGAGTGGTGTCGGCACGGTATGTTGAGTTATGCTATGTTTGGTTAGGTAAAGTTTGGTAATGTCAGGTTAGGATGTCTTTGTCTCTTGTGCTTTACACAGCAATGCGAAGGATTTCTGCACTCTACAGTGATATGGTATATTCTGGTTGGCCCTATGGAAGTCAGCAATAGCGGTCTTGGCACGTTAGGTCGGGTCAGGTTATATTTGGTCATGTTATTCTTGATCGGGTCTGGCTAGCGTAGCTGAGACTTTTGTGCTATTCACTGCTATTCGGCTGATTTCCGCGCTCCGCTGTGATCTCATATCTTCACCTTAGCTGTGGGAAAGACAGCTATAGTGGTATCGTCACATTATGCAGGGTTTGGCTGCGTTTGGTAAATTAGGTTACGTCAGGTTAGGTTTGGTTGTCTCTACTTTTGTGCTTTATACTGTAACGCTGCGGATTTCTGTGGTCTACTGTGCTCTAGTGTATTCTGCGTGGCTCTGTGAAATAACGTAGTAGTGGTCTCGGTACCCTATGCGGAGTTAGGCATCGCTTGTTTCGGTTAGGTTTGTTTGGGTTAGGAAACGTTTTCTTTGACTTTTGTGCTGTACACTGAAATGCGGAGGATATCTGCGTTCTACTGTGCTCTTGTATGTCCTGCTTGCCTCTGAGCAGGCCAGTAATAATTGTCTCGCCATGTTAGTTTGAGATAGGCTACGTTTCGTTTGGTTATGTTACCTATGGTTAGGTCCAGTTGTCATCGACCTTTCTGCTCTACTCTGCGATTCTATGGGTTTCTGCTCTCAACTCTACTCGGAATTGTACCGCTTAGCTCTGGGGAGGCCAAAATAGTGGTCGCGTCGCGGTAACTTGAGTTACGTTACGTTTTGTTACCTTAAGATTGGTTAGGATAGGAGTGTCTTGCTTCGACTTTCGCTACATGCCATGCTATTCGGGGGACTTCTGCACTCTACTGTGCTCTAATATCATTAGATTGGCTCCGGAAGGGCCAGCGATGGTGGTCTCTGCCCGATAGTTTTAGTTAGGTAAAATTTCGCTTTGCTAGGTTTGCTTATGTCTGGGGACGCCGGTTCACCTTTTCTGCTATGCACTGCCATTCTATAGTCTTCTATGCCCTCTCTCCACTAACATGTTCTGCTCGGCGATGGGGAGGCCAGCAGTAGTGGTCTTGGCACGTTAGGTTAGTTTATGGGGCGCGTGCTTATGTTACGTTTGGTTTGGTTAGGATAGGGCAACTTTGACTTTTGCCCTATGCACATGCATTCGGTGGATCTCTGCGCTCTACACTGATCTGCTACACCCTGCTTCTCACTGCGGTCGCCAGCAATAGTGGCCGTGACACGGCATCTATAGTTACGATACGTTTCTTTAAGCTAGGGTGGGTTAGGTTTGGTTAAGGTGGCTTTGTCCTTTGTGCTACTCACTGCTATTCGTTGGATCTCCGTGCTCTACTGTGCTCTAGTATGTTCTGCTCGGCACTAGGGAAGCCAGAAATAGTGGTGCCGGCTCGTAAGGTTTAGTTAGTCCAGGCTTGGTTAGGTTAGGCTTGGTCAGGTTGGTTCGGGATATATTTGACTTTCGTGCTATATGCCGCTATTTAGTGGCCCTCTGCGCTCATCCGTGCTCTAGTATATTCTGATTGTCCCTGTGGAATCCAGCTATAGTGGTCTCCCCACGTTAGGTTGAATTCGATTACGTTTGGTGACGTTAAGCTTGGTTCGGTTAGGACAGGATAGCTTTTACTTTTGCGCCGTACACAGTTGTTAGGTGGATTCCTGCGCTCTACTGTGATCTAATATGCTCTGCTTTGCCCTGGGAGGCCAGAAACTGCGGCCGCGGAGCGTTATGTATAGTTAGGTTACGTTTGGTTGTGTTATGTTTGTTTGGGATAGGATAGGATACCTTTGACATTTGTGCTGTACACAAATTTGCGATGGACTACTGCGCTCTGCTCTGATCCAGTATATTCTCCTTCGCTCTAGGAGCTCAGCAACAGTGATGTACGGCGGCTAGGTGGAGTTAGGTTACTCTCGGGTATGCTACGTTTGGCTAGGATAAGCTAAGATAGCTTTGACTTTTGTGCCATACACCGCTGTACGGTCGACATCTGCGCTCCACTGTGCTCTAATGTCCTCTGCTAGGGTCTGGGGAGGACAGCAATAGCGCCTCGGCAGGTCAGGTTCAGCAATGCGGCGTTTGGTTAAGTTCGGATAGGTTGGCTCTGACTCTTGTGCTGTACACCGCCATTCTGGGCATTTCTGCGCATTACATTGCTCTACTTCACTCCGCTCGATTATCCGGATGCGAACAGTAATGTTCGCGGCACTTTGTGTTGAGATTGAATACGTTAGGCTTGGTTAGGCTGCATCGCTTTAGGTTAGGATAGCTTCGACTCGTGTGCTGCACGCTGCTATTCTGTGGACATCTGCTCTCTACAGCACCATATAACAATCTGCTTGCGTCCGTGAACGCCAGGACTGGTTGTCGCGAATACTTATGTTGAGCTATGATCAGTCTGTTTAGTCTAGGCTTGGTTAAGTTTGGTTCGGATAGCCTTGACTCTTGTACTATACACAACCACTCGGTTGATTTCAGCGTCCTACATTTCTCTGCTATACTCTGATTGGGTCATGTGAGGCCAGCAGTAGTGGACGTGGCACCACAGTTTTAGGACACTTTACGTTTTGTTGTGTTACGTTTGGTAGGGTTAGGAATGTATCGCATTGTCTTTTGTGCTGTGCACTGACCTTCGGTGGATTTCTACGCTCTACTCCGATCTAATATGCTATGTTTGGTTCTGGAGATGCCGGAAATGGTGGTCTGGGCACGCTAGGTTCAGTTAGGCCACGTTTGGATAGGTCATGATAGTTTGGGCTAGGTTTGGGTAGCTTTGACTTTCTTGTTATAAACTGCTATTCGGCGTAATACTGCGCTCTACTGCGCTCTACTATACTCTAGCCGAACCTGGGGATGAGAGCAATGGAGCTCGTGGCGCGTTAATTTGTGTTATGTTACGTTTGTTTATATTACGATAGGCTATGTTAGGAGGACACAGCTTTGACTTTTGCGCTATACGCTGCTATTCGGTGGATTTCTGCGCCCTACAGCGCTCTAGCTTGTTCAGCATGGCACTGGGAAAGCCAGCAATAGTGGTCTCGGCATGTTACGTTGTGTTAGGGTACGTTCGGATAGGTTATGTTAGGCCAAGTTTGGTTACGGTAGCTTTCACTTTTGTGCTCTGCACAGAAATCCAGTTGACTTCAGCGCTCTGCTGTACTCTAGTATGTACTAATTATCTCTGGGGGGGCAGAAATAGTAGTCTCGGCACGTTAGATTGAGCTAGACTACGTTTGGTTCGGTTAGGGTAGGATAACCGTGTCTTTTACGCTATAAACTGCTCTTCGCTGGATTTCTGTGCTCTACATTGCGCTAATATGCTTTGCTTGGCTCTGCGGAGGCCTGCAGTAGTGGTAGCGGCACGATAGGCTATGTTAGGCTACGTTTGGAATTGTTACGATTGGCTAGGTTAGGACATGATAGCTTTGACCCTTGCGCTGTACACCGCAATTCGACGGACCTCTACGCTCCACATTTCTCTACTATACCCTGTTCGACTCTTGGGGCGCCAGTAACAGTTGTCTCGGCGCGTAAGGTTGAGTTAGGCTACGTTTGGTTCTGGCATGTTTGTTTGGGTTAGGTTAGGGCAGCTTCGAATTTCGTGGATGTTCGGTGGCTTTCTGCGCTCCACTCTGGTTTAGTATGTTCTGCTTGGCTCTGGGGAGGCCAGCAATAGTTGTCTCGGGACGTTATGTTTAGTTAGTCTTTGTTCGGTTAGGTTACCTTTAGCCTGGTTAGGATTGAATAGCTTTGCCTTTTGAGCTATACGCTGCTATTCGGTCGATATCTGTGCTGTGCGCTGCTCTACTTGGAGCCGCTTGTCCCTGGGGTGGCCAGCAATGGCAGACGTCGAACATTTGGTTGTGACATGTTACCTTTGCTTAGGTTATGTTAGGCTATGTTTGGTCAGGGTAGCTTTCACTTTTGTGCTATACACCGCCATTCGGTGGACCTCCGCTCTCTACTGTGCTATAATATTCTCCACTTGCGCCCGGGGATGCCAGCAATGGTGGTCGCGGCACGTTAGGTTGAGCTGGGTTACGCATGGTGGTATTGCGATTGGAATGGTTAGGACAGGATAGCATAGACTTTTATACTATACACTGCTGCGCGTTGGATTTCAGCGATCTACATTGCTCAAATAACGTGCCACGTGCGCTATTTCTAGCCTCCCTCCAATCGAGCATAGTATAGTAGATCCATGGGGAGCGCAGGTATATATCGGGTAGCAGTGTACAGCACAATAGTCAAAGCTATCTCCTGCTAACCTATCCCTGCGTAACATAACCAAACGTGACTTAACGCAACATAACGTGACGCGATCACGATTGCTGGCCAGCCCAGAGCCATGCAGAAAATATATCTGTATAGAGGGACGTAGATAACCATAGTATAGCAGTGCATGTCGAAAAAGTGTAAGCTTCTCAAACACTACCCGAACCGTAAAACCTAACCAAACATATTCTAACCAAACGTAACGTGCTGCGACCAATATTTCTGCACTTCCCAGGGCCAAGCAGGATACAGTAGACCAGAGTAGAGCCTAGAAATCCACGTATATCTATTATCAGCGTATACCACGAAAGTCAGATCTATCGAGGCATAGCCCAAACTAACGTAACGTAGCCAAACGTAGCCTAACACAAACTAACGGGCCGAGACCACTATTACTGGCCTCCTGAGGGCCGAGCAGTGTATAGTAGGGCAACACAGATCGTAGAAATCCACCCAAGAGCAGTGAAAAGCAGAAAAGCCAAATATTTCCTATCCCATCCTGTCGAAACGTAATTTAAGCGAACGCATCCCAACTTATCCTATTCAGCCGAGACCGCGATTGCTGGTCCTCCGGAGGCAAGCATAATGTATTGGAGTACAGTAGCTGGCATAAATCCACGGAATAGAGGTGTATAGCGTAAAAGTCAAAGCTATACTGTCCCACCCAGACAAACCTAGCATAACCAAGCGTAGCATAACTAAACATAACGTCCTGAGACCACAATTGCTGGCCTCCCCAGAGCCGCGCGGAGCATATTAGAGCACAGCAGAGCATAGGAATCGATCGCATTGCAGTGTATAGCGCAAAAGTCAAAGCCATCGTAACCAAACGTTACCTAACTTAACCGAACCGAACGTAACGTAACTCAAACAAACGTGGCACGACCGCTATTGCTGGCCTCGCCAGAGACCATCGGATGCTAGTAGAGCAATTCAGTGCGCAGATATCGATCGAAAAGCAGGGTATAGCACAATAGTCGTAGCTATCGTAGCCAAAAATGTCCTAACCTAGCCAAGCCACACGTGACATATTCCAACCAAACGTGCCACGGGCATTATTTCTGGCCGCCACAGAGACCAGCACAACATGCTAGCGCACAGTAGAGCACAGAAGTCCGACGAATGGCATTGCACAGCACAAGAAGGCATTACTTCTGGCCGCCACAGAGACAAGCACAACATGCTAGCGCACAGTAGAGCACAGAAGTCCGACGAATGGCATTGCACAGCACAAGAATTGTAGCTACCCTATACTAAATTAGCCACCCGTACCAAAGCCGAGTCTAGCCCAACTAAATATATCGTGCCGGAACCACTATTGCTTGCCTCCCTAGAGTCAAGCAGAATATACTAGAGCACAGTAGAGCGCAGTAATACACCGCATTTCATTGTATGTCACAAAAGTGGAAGATATACTAACCTAACCTGTCCTAACCTCACATAACTGGTCCTAGCATAATTCAACACATGGTGCCGAGACTGGAATTGCTGGCCTCCCACGATACAAGCAGAACATATTAGAGCAATGCATAGCGCGGAAGTCCACCTTATAACGGTGACCAGCATAGAATTCAATGGTATCCTCTCCTAACATATCCAAACGAAGCATAACCGAACGCAATAGATCTCAACCCAACGTGCCGGGAAGGTTATTACTGGCCTCCCCAGAGACAACAAGTTCATAGAATAACACAGTAGAGCGCAGAAGTCCACCGCATTGCAGTGAATAGCACAAAAGTCGAAGATATCCTAACATAACAAGACCAAACCTAACCTAATCGAACGTAGCGTGACTCAGAATAACGTACCGCGACCACTGCTCCAGGCCTCCGGAGAGAAAAGCAGAATGCAGTAGAGCACAGTATACAGCACGAAAGTCAAAGCTCTAATAACCAAATGTAGCCCACAATGACATACCTGCCGTAACATAACACAACCTGACGTGCCACGACCACTATTGCTCACCTCCCCGGGGTCGAGCAGGGTATAGTAGAGCTATGGAGAGCGCATAGGTCCACCGTAAAGCAGTATATAGTGCAAAGGTCAAAGAAATCCTAATCGACACTTCCTAACCTAGACTAACGAAACGTAACTTTACTCAACCTAACATGTCGAGACAACTATTTCTGTCCATCCCACAGCCAAGCCGAGCATATTGTAGCACATTAGAGCGCGGACACCCACCGTACATCTGTCTATAACACAAAAGTCGAAGTAGCGTATCCTAATCTAGCCAAACGTTTTACAGCCAAGCGTAACCTAACTCAACCTAACATGACGAAGCCACTTTTGCTGGCCTCCACAGCGGCATGCAGAATGTACTAGAGCACGGTAGAGCGTAGAAATCCACGGATAGCAGCGTATAGCACATGAATCTGAACTATCATGTCCTAACCTCACCAAACGTAACATACCCGAACGTAACATATCTCAACCTAACGAGCAGAGGCCACTATTTATGGCCACCCCAGGGGCAAGCAGAACATACTAGGGCACATTGAGGCGCAGTTGTACATCGAATAGCAGTGTATAGCACAAAAGTCAATGCTATCCTATCCTTACACGTTCAACCTTAACAAAATCAATCGTAACATACCTCAACCTATCGTACCCCGACCACTATTTCCGGCCTCCGCAGAGCCAAGAATAAAATACTACAGTACTGCAGAGAGCAGAAATCCGGCGCATTGCAGTGTATAGCACAAAAGTCAAACATACCCTGAAGTAACTTGTCCTAACCAAACCTACCCAAACATAGCGTAACTCAACTCAACGTGACGGGGCCAACATTGCTGGCCTCGCAGTGCCAAGAAGAGCATATTATAGCACATTGGGGTGCAGAAGTCCACCGAATAGCAGTGTATAGCGCAAAAGACAAATATATCCTGACACGAATATACCTTGCCTCATCAATCCAAACGTAGTGTGTCTAAACGTAACGTGACGAGACCTACACTGTTGGCCTCCCCAGGCCCAAGCGGAATATACAAGAGCACAGCAGAGCGCTGAGATCCAGCGCACTCCAGTGTATAGCACAAAAGCCAAACGTATCCTGACATAACTTGGCATAATCTAACCTATGCAAGCGTAGTGCATCCCAACATAACATGACAAGACCAATATGGCTCGCCTATCCAGCGTTAAGCATAGCATATCGGTGCACATTCGAGAGCAGAAATCCGCCGAATAGCGGTGTACAGCACAAAAGACATGGTTGCCAATCCTAACCTGACCGCACCTAACATAAGCTAACGTAGCTAAACTCAACCTAACCTGCCGCGACCACTATTCCTCGCCTCCCCAGATTGGAGCAGAGTATAGTAGAGCGCTGCAGAGCGCAGGAATACGCCGAATAGCAGTTTATGTTGCAAAAGTCGGGGATACCCTAACCTAACCCTGCGTAACGTAACATAACCGAACGTACCAACAGAGAGTGCCGCGAACACAGCTGCCGGGCTCCACAGAGACAAGCAGAATACGGTACAGCACAGTAGATCACGGGAACCCGCCGTACAATTGTGTACAGCAGGAAAGTCGAAGCCATCTTAACCAAACATAACTTTACATAACATAATCAAACGTAACATAACTCAACCTAACGTGCAGATACCAATATTTCTGGCCCCCACAGAATCGTGCGGAACATATTAGAGCGCAGTAGGTTGCTGAAATTCACTGAATAGCATTGAATGGCACAAAAGCCTAAGCTATTCTGTCCCAACGTAACCAAACTTGTCATATGCAAGCGTAGCCTAAGCAAGCCAGCGCGCCGGGACCAATATTGCTGTCCTCTCCAGAGCCAGACAGAATACATTAGAGTGCAAAAGAGCGCAGGATTCGGTGGATAGCAGTGTATAGCATTGACGTCCAAACTATGACATCCTAACATCAACAAACGTAACATAGCCAAACGTGGCATAGCTCAACCTTACGTTCCGAGACCACTACCGCTGGCCTCCACAGAGCCAAGCAGGACAGGCTAGAGCGCAGCAGAGCGCAGAAATCCACCGCATTGCAGTGTATGTCCATAAAACCAAAGATATCCAGACCGTACTTGACGAAACGTGACCTGACTGATCGTAGCACATCACAACATAATGTGCCGAGACCACCATTGCTGCCCTCCCGGGAGGCAAACAGAACATGCTACAGCATATAGGAGGGCAGAATTCCACAGAATAACTTTGTATAGCACGTAAGTAGAAGCTATCTTAACAAACAAGCCTAAGCTGACCAAACCAATCGTTATATAACGAAAACTAACGAGCCGCGGACACTATTTCTCGCCTGCCCAGAGTCGAGCAAAGTATGGTAGAGCAATGTAGAGCGCAGAAATCCAGCGAATAGCAGTGTATAGCAGAAAAGTCTAAGATATCCTAACGTAACCTGAAGTAACCTAACCTAAAGAAACAGAGCATAGCCCAACATTACGTGCCGCGACCACTGCTTCTGGCCTCCGCGGAGCCAAGCAGAATACAGTAGAGCGCAGTAGATCACAGAAATCCACCGAATAATAGTGTATAGCACGAAAGTCAAAGCTATCCATACCAAACTTAGCCTAACCTAACCTTACCGAACGAAACCGAACTCAACCTGACGTGCGAAAAGAACTATTGCTCGACTCGACAGGGTCGGGTGGAGTATAGTAGAGTAATGCAGTGCCCGTAGATCTTCCGGGCAGCAGTGTATAGCAAAATATTCAAACATACCCTAACCAAACCTCCCTATCATAACCCAACGGTCCGTAACGTAAATCAACATATCGTGCCGAGACCACTATTACTGGACTCCCCAGAGACAAGCAGAACATTTTAGAGCACAGCAGAAAGGAGAAATCGAACGAAGAGCAATGTATAGCACAAAAGTCATGGATACAGTGTCCTATCCT
>NW_016912138.1:86560-164200 GCF_001483705.2 Eufriesea mexicana
CCCCCCAGGGCCAAGCAGAACATACTAAAGTACAGTAGAAAGCAGAAACCCACCGAATAGCGGTGTATAGCGCAAAAACCAAGGCTACCGTATCCTAACATAACCAAACGTAACATAAATATACGTAACATATATGAACCTAACGGGCAAAGACCACTACTGCTCGCTTCTCCAGGGCCAAGCAGAGTACACCAGAGCACAGTAGAGCGCAGAAATCCACCGCATTCAAGTGCATAGCACAAAAGAGAAGCGTTCCTTAACCTAACTTGACCTAACCAAACATACCCAAACGTAGTGTAATGCAGCGTAACGTGCCGCGACCACTGCTGCTTGCATCCCCAGATCCAGGCGGAGTAGAGTCGAGCACTGTAGATCACAGAAAATCACCGAATGATAGTGTAAAGCATGAAAGTCATAGTTACCCTGACCAAACTTAACCTAACCTTAACTAACAAAACATAACTTAACCCAAAATAACATGCCACGACCACTATTGCTGCACTATTGCTGAGTAGAGTATAGTAGAGCAATGTAGAGCGCAGGACTCCACCCTCTAGCAGTGTATAGCATAAATGTCTGGGAAGAACAAACGAAGACTACTTAACGTACCATAACGAAACGTAACATAGCACAACCTAACGTGCCGAGACCACCATTAGTGACCACCCCAGAGCCAAGCAGAACATATTAGAGCGCCGCAGAGCGCAGAAATCCAACGAACAGCAGTGAATGACGTAAAATTCTAAGCTGTTCTCTCCTAACGTAATCAAACTTGTCATACGTTAACGTAGCCTAACTAATCCTAACGCGTCGAGATCACTATTGCAAGCCTCCGCAGAGCGAAGCACAATATACGAAAGCACAGCAGAGGGCAGAAATCCAACGCATAGTGTGTAAAGCAAATGATTAAAACATGTCCTGACACAACCTGACCAAACCTAACCTAACCAAACGTAGCATATCTCGACATAACGCGACACGACCGCTGCTCCTGGCCTCCCCAGGGCCAAGCAGAATGTTGCATGGCGCAGCAAATCACAGGAGTCCACCAAATAACGGAATATAGCACGAAAGTCAAAGCTACACGGACCAAATATGGCCTCACATTCGCAACCAATCGTAACATACCTCAATCTAACCTGCCACGGCCACTATTACTCGACCCCCCAGAGGCGAGCGGAGCATAGTAAGGCAATGTAGAGGGAAAAATCCTCATAATAGCGGTGTATAGCACAAAAGGCAAGGAAGACCGTACTAACATAGCCAAACGTAAGGGAGCCAAACGTAAACTAACACAACCTAACAAGACGGGACCACTATTGCTGTCGTCCACAGAGACGTGCAGTATGTACTAGAGCACAGCAGCGCGCAGAAACCGACGGCATTGCAGTGAATAACACAAGAGTCGAGGATATCCTATCCTAACCTGTCACAACCTAACTTAAGCAAACATAACATACCTCAAGCTAACGTGGCGAGATCACTATTGCTGCCCTCGCCAGAGCCAAGCAAAAAATATTAAGACACGGTGGAGCGAAGAAATCCACGTAGAGCAGTGTACAGCAAAAAAAGTCTAAGCGATCGCATCCTAACTTCACCAAACCTAACAGAACCGAACGTGGTAAAGCTCAAAGTAACATGCTGAGACCACTATTGCTGGCCCCCAGAGCCAAGCAGCAAACACTACAGCACAGTAGGTTGCAGAAGTCCACCGCATTGCAGTGCAAAGCACAAGTGTGAAAGATACTCTACACCAAATTGACATAACCTAACTCACCCAAACGTAGTATATCTCAACATAACGAGACTAAGCCGTTAGAGCTGGCCACTTCAGAGCCAAGCAGGACAAACTAGAGGACAGCAAAGGGCAGAAATCAACCGCATATCATTGTATAGCACAAACGTCAAAAATATCCCGACATAACCAGACCATACACAACATACCAACACGTTGAGTGTCTCAACATAACGTGACGAGACCAATATTGATGGCCTTCCCATAGCCAATCAGAACACATTAGAGCACAATGGAATGCAGAAATCCACCGAACAGCAGTGAATAGCACAAAAGTCAAAGTAGCCTATCCTAACCTAGCAAAGAGTGACAAACCCAAACGGTGCCTAACCAAACCTAACTGGACGTGACCGCATCTGCTGGCCTCCACAGAGGCTATCAGTATATACTACTGCGCAGTGGTGAGCAGAGATCAACCGCATTGCTGTGAACAGCACAAAAGTCGAAGGTAACCTAACATAACCTGACCTAATCTAACCCAACCGAACGTAGCGTAACTCAACAGACCGTGCCGCGACCACTGCTGCCGAACTCCCCGGCGCCAAGCAGAACATAACAGAGCACAGCAGATCAAAGGAAACAGCCGGAAAATAGGGTTTAGCACGAAAACTGGAGCCACAATTACCGATAATAACTAACTTAACCTAATCAAACGCAGCCTACCGCAACATAAAGTGCCGCGAACACTATTGTTGGCTTGCCCAGGGCCAAGCAGAATATAGTAGAGCACAGTGGATCACAGAAGTACACTGAATAACGGTGAAAGTCAAAGCCATACTGACCAAACTTATCCTAACCTAAACTAACAATACCTAACCTATCTAAAGCTAACGTGCCGCGAACGCTATTTGCCGCCTCTCCAGTGTCGAGCACAGTACGGTAGAGCAATGTAGAAAGCAAGAAATCCACCGAATTGCAGTGTAAAGCAGAAAAGCCAAAGAGATCCTGGCCAAGCCTTACAAACCTACCCTAACGAAACGTAACATGACTATAACAAACGTACCAAGACTTCCATTACTGGCCACCGCACAGCCAAGCAGAACATACTAGAGCACAGTGGGGGCGCAGATATCGACCGCATTGAAGTGAATAGGACAAAAGCCGCAGATATCCTAGTATAACCTGACACAACATAACCTAACCAAGCGTGGCCTAACCAAACATAACGTACAGCGACCAATGCCCCTGGTCTGTCCATAGCCTAGCAGAATGTAATAGAGCAGAGTAGATCACAGAAATCCTGCGAAAAACAGTCCATGGCATGAAAGTCAAAGCTATCCTAACCGCAGAAATCCACGTAAGGGCAGTGAATAGCACACATGTCGAAGAAGCCTATTCATACCTCGCCAAACGTAACATACCCAAACGCTGCCTAACTTATCCTAACTTGACCAGACCACTATTGCTGTCCCCCACAGTGTATAACAGAATGTACTAGAGAACATTAGAGCGCAGAAATCCACCGCATTGCAACGAATAACACAAAGGCCTTAGATATACCAACCTAACCTGACACAATCTTATCTGACACAACCTAGCCCAACCGAACGTAGCATAACCTAATATGTCGTCCTGCTACTACTGCTCCTGGCTTGCCCTTAGCGAAGCAGAATGCAGTAGAGCACAGTAGATCACGGAAACCCACGTTATAGCAGTGCAATGCTCAAAAGTCAGATAAGCCTACACTAACCGAACCAAATGTAACTTATCCATACCTAGCTCAACCTAACGTGAGGAGCCCACTATTGCTGACCTCCACAGAAACAAGCAGAGTATACTACAGCGCAGTAGGGCGCTGAAATCCATCGCAATCCTGTGAACAGCGAGCAGTCGAAGATATTCTGAAGTAATCTTACCCAACCTAACCTAACCAGACGTAGCGCAACTCTTCAGAATATGCCGTGAACACTGCTGCCGGACACCACAGAGTCAAGAAGAATACAGTAGTGCACAGCAGATCACAGATATCCACCGGCAAAAAAGTGTACAGCATGAAGTCGCAGGCTTCCTAACCAAACGTAACCAAGCGTAATTTAATCAAACGAAGCGTAACTCGACATAACGTGCCTCGACCACCATTGCTGGCCTCCCCAGTGACGAGCGGAGTATAGTAGAGCAATGCAGAGAGCGCAGATCCTCAGTATAGCAGTGTACAGCATAAAAGTCAGAGAAATCCTAACCAAGCCTCCCCAACTTAATCCAACGAGCCGTAACATAACTCAAACTAACATGCCGGGACTACCATTAGTGGCAGTCCTAGAGCCAAGCAGAACATATTAGAGCCCAGTAGAGCGCAGAATTCCACCGACTAGCAGCGTATGGCGCAAAAGTCTAAGCTATTCTATCCCAACCTAACCAAACGTAACGTAAGCCATCGTAGCTAAGCGCATCCTCAGGTGCCGAGACCTCTACTGTTGGCCTCCACAGAGACAAGCAGAATATACTGGAGCGCAAGAATCCGCGAGTAGCGGTGCATAGCACAAATGTCTATGCTATTATATCTTAACCCAAACAAACGTAACACATCCAAACGTAGCGTATCTCAAACTATCGTGCTGAGTGCACCCTTGCTGGCACCACGGGTTCAAGTTGAATATACCAGCGCATAGCATGGCGCAGAGATACACCGCATTGCAGTGTATAGCGCAAAAGTCAAACACACTCTGTCCTAACCTGTCCTTACCCAACCTAGCCAAACGTAGTGTAACTAAACGTGTTGTGACGAGACCAATATTGCTGGAGACGCCAGAGCCAAGCAAACCATAATAGTACACATTGGAGCGTTGAAATACACAGATATAGCAGTGAATAGCACAACGGTCAAAGTAGCCTACTCTACCATAGCCAAACGTAACATATGCGAACGTCAACAGCTCAACCTTACATGCCGAGACCACCGTTGCTGGCCTCCACAGAGACAAGCAGAATGTACTAGGGCACAGTAGAGTGCAGAAATCCAACTCAATGCAGTGAATAGCACCGAAGTCGTAGATATCTTAGCATATCCTGTCCTAACCTAGCCTAAGAAAACGGGACATAACTCAACATGACGTGCCCCGGCTACTGCTCCATGCCTCCCCGTAGCCAAGCAGAATGTGGCAGAGCGCAGTAGATCACAGAAGTGCACCGAACATCATTGTATAGCACGAAAGTCAAAGCTATCCCAATCAAACGCAACCAAACCTTACCTAACCAAACATAACATAACTTAAAATAACGTGCCACGACCACTATTGCCGGCCTCCCCGGCGTCGGGCAGATTATGATAGTGCAACGAGCAGCGCAGGAATTCACCAAATAGCAGTATATAGGGCAAAACTCAAGGGAATCCCATCCAAACCTTCCCAACCTACCCTAGCGAAACGTAACATAACCCAACCTAACGTGCCGGGACCACTATTGCTGACCACCCTACAGCCGAGCAGAACATATTAGGGTGCAGGGAAGCGCAGAAATCCACGGAATACCAGAGAAAGGCTCAGATGTCCATGCTATTCTCTCCTAGCATAACCAAGTTTGTCATATGCGTACGTAGCCTATTCAAACCTATCGCACCGAGACCACTATTGCTGGCCTCCCCAGAGCGAAGAAGGATATAGTAGAGCACCGAAGATCACAGGAATCCAACGCATAACGGCGTATAGCACGAAAGTCGTAGCTATCCTATTCAAATTTGGTCTAACCTCACAAAACTGAACGTAACCTAGTTCAAACTGACTTGCCGCGACCACGAATGCTCGCCACCACAGATTCGAGCAGAGTATAGAAGAGCAATGTTGAGCGCAGGAATCAACCGTGTAGCTGTGTATAGCACAAAGGTCAAAGTAGTCCTGACCAAACCTTCCATACCTGGCCCAACGGTACGAAACCTAAGAAAACTAATGTGCCGACGCTACTATCACTGGCCTCCCCACAGTAGAGCAGAGTATAGTAGAGCAATGTAAAGAGCAGAAATCCACCGCATAGCAGTGTTTAGCACAAAAGCCAGGGATATCCTGACCTTCCCGGGCAAAACCTATACTAACCGAACGTAGCATAACACAACATAACGTACCGCGATCACTGCTGCTGGCAACAACAGAGCCAATGAGAAAATAGTAGAGCAGAGTGGATCGCAGAAATCCACCGAAAAACGGTGTAAAGCAAAAAAGCCAAAGAGATCCTAACCAAGCATTACCAACGTACCCTAGACAATTGGAACATAACTAGGCCAAACATACCGAGACCACAATTACAGGTCACCCCGCAGCCCAGCAGAACATATTAGTGCGCAGTGGGACGTAAAAATTCACCCAATATCATGAATGGCCCGAAAGTCTAAGCCATTCTGTCCTAACATAGCCAAGCATGTCATTTGCAAACATAGCCTGAATTGACCTATCTCGCCGGGATCGGTATTGCTGGCCTGCCCAGAGCCAAGCAGAAAATATTGGAGCGCAGTAGAGCGAAGGAATCAGTAGACAGCACTGTATAGCACTGATGTCTACACTCTCCTATCCTAACCTCACCAAACGTAAGATGACCAAACGTGGCATGCCTCAAAGTAACGCGCCTGGTCCAGTATTGCTGGCCTCCCCAGAGCCGAGCAGAATACACTAGGCCACAGCAGAGCGCAGAAACCCACCGCTTTGCAGTATATAGCACAAAAGTCAAACATTTCCTGATATAACCTGTCATCGCCTTATCTATCCAACCGTAGTGTATCTAAACACAACTAGACGAGACCAATATTGCTGGCCGCGCCAGAGCCAGGCAGAAAATATTAGAACACGGTAGAGTGCAGACATCCGCGTATAGCAGTGTATAGCACAGAAGTCTAAACTATCCTATCCTACCCTCACGAGACGCAACATAACCAAACGTAGCACAACTAATACTAACGTGCCGACTCCAGTATTGCTGGCATCCCCAGGGCCAAGCAGAATATATTAGAGCGCAGTTGAGCGCAGAGATCCACCGAACAGAAGCGTATAGCACGAAAGTCGCAGCTATCCTCATCGAACTTAACCCAACCTAAGCTAACCAGACGTGACATAACTCAAACTAACGTGCCGAGACCAATATTGCTGACATTCGCAGGGCTAAGCAGTATATAGAAGAGCACTGTATAGCGCAGAAACCCTCCGAATAGCAGTGTTTAGTACGAAAGTCAAAGCTGTCCTAACCGAAATGAACCTAACCTAATCAAACCAAACGTAACCTAACTCAATCTAACGAGCCACGACCACCACTGCTCGCCTCCGCATAGTCGAGCGGAGTATAGTAGAGCAATGTAGGGCGCAGAAGTCCACCGAGTAGCAGTGTATGGCATAAAAGTCAAAGTTGACCTATCATTACCTAACCAAACGTAAGATGACTAAACGCAAACAAACCCAACGTAACGTGCCAAGACTACTATTGCTGTCCTCCCCATCGCCAAGTAGAACATATTACAGAAGAGTGGAGCGCGCAATCCCATATAAAGGCAGTGTATGGCACAAAAGTCGAAGCGATCCTCTCCAAACCTAACCAAACTTAGCATACCCAAATGTAACCTAACTCAAACTAACTTGCAGCGTCCACTGCTGCTGGCCTCCCCACGGACGTGCAGAGTATGATAGAGCATAGTCGAGCGCAGAAATCGACCGCAGAGCGGTGTAAGCCAAGAAAGTCAATCCTATCCAGACCTAACCCAAAGAAATTGAACCTAACAAAACATAACCAAGCTCAGACTAGCGAGCAGCGACCACCGTTGCTAGCCTCCCCAGAGCCAAGCGGAGCATATTGGGGCACAGTATAGCGCAGAAGTTAAGCGAATAGCAGTATAAGGCACAAAAGTTTATGCTATCCTCTCCTACCCTATCCAAACGCAACATAAACAAACGTAGCCAAAATCAAGCTAACCTGCAGGGACCGCGGTTGCAACCCTCCCTCTAGAGTCGAGCAAAGTATAGTAGAGCAATGCAGAGCGTAGAAGTCCAGCGAAAAGCAGTGTATGGCCCAAAAGTCGAAGCTGCCATATCCTAACCTATCCAAACGTATTAAAACCTAACGTAGCTTAACTTAACTTAAAGTGCCGAGACCACTGTTACAGGAAGCCCAAGAGCCAAGCAGAATACGCTAGAGCACAGTAGAGCCTAGAAATCCGCAGAATAGCAGTGTTGGCACAGAAGTCAAGGATGTCCTAGCCTATCCCAACAAAACCTACTGTAACCGAACGTACTCGAATATATCCTAACGGATCGCGAACACGATTCCTGGCCTCCCCAGTGCAAAGCGGAACATATTAGGTAGTAGCAGAGCGCAGAATTCCAGCGATCAGCAGAGCATAGCACAAAAGTGAAAGCTGCCCGGTACCAACATAAGCAAACATAACATAACCACACTAACATATCTCCACCTAGCGTGCCTAGACCACTATTACTGAACTCAGCAGAGCAAACCAGTATGTACTGGGGCACAGTAGTGCGCCGAAACCCGCCGCAATGCAGTGTAAAGCACAAAAGTAGAAGGCATTCTGGCCTAACCTGACCTAACGTAATCTAACTGAACGTAGCCTGACTCAACATAACTTGCCGTTACCACAATTGCCGGCTTTTCCAGAGTCAAGCTGTACATATTAGGGCAGAGTAGGTCGCAGAAATCAACCGAATAGCCGCGTTTAGCACAAAAGTCGAAGCTACCCCCTTCGAACGTATCCGATAGTAACATAGCCGAACGAAGCATAACTCAGCATAACGAGACGCGACCACTAATGCACGACGCCCCAGGGCCATGCAGGATACGGTGGAGCACAATAGAGCGCAGAAGTCCACAGAATAGCAGTTTTTAACACGAATGTCAAAGCTATCCTGACTTATAACGAACGAAACATAAGATGACACACCGTACCCTAACTCAAACTAACGTGCAGAGAACACTCTTACGGCCCACCCGTGAGTCGAGTAGAGTATGGTAGAGCAATTTAGAGGGCAGAAATCCACCGAAGAGCAGTGTGCAGCACAAAGGTCTCGGATAACCTGACCAAACGTGACATAACCTAACCAAACCATACGTAACACAACGCAACCTAACGTGCGGCGATCTCTATTGCTGGCATCCCCAAGTACAAGCAGAATAACAAAGAGCACAAGAGCCCAGAAGTCCATAGGATAGCTTTGTTGAGCACAAAAGTCGAAGCCATCCTAACCAAACCTAAAATAATCCAACTCGACCAAACGGAATATAGCACAACCTAACGCGCCGCGACCAGTATTGCTGTCCATCAAACAGCGAAGCAGAGCATAATAGAGCACAGCAGAGCGCAGGAATCCACCGAACAACGGTCTATGCCGAGCTATCCAAACGCAACCCAAACAAACATAACCTCTCCAAACGTTGTCAAAATAAATCTAAGGTGACGATGCCACTACAACTGGCCTGCCCAGAGCCGTGCAGAGGAGAGTACAGCAATGTTGAGCGTTGAGATACGACGAATAGCAGCGCGTACACAGAAGTCACAGCTATCCTATCTTAACCTGTCCAAACGTTATATAACAGAACGCAATCTAGCATAACATAACATGCCGAGACCACTATCGCTTGATTCCCCAGAGCCAAGTGGAAAATACTAGAGAAAAGCAGAGCGCAGATTTCCACCGTATGGCAGTGCATAGCACAAAAGTCAAAGCCATCCTCCAATGCCCTGCCCTAACCTAATCTGACCAAACGTAACGTTAGTCAACCTTTCGTACCACGGCCACTATTGCTTGTCACGCAATAGTCGATCAGAGTACAGTAGAGCAATGCAGGGCGAAGAAATCCAACGAATAGCAGTATATAGCACAAGAATCAAAGCTGCCCCGTCCTAGCCTATCCAGAAGTAATGTAATCGAACGTACCCTACCTTAACCGAGTGTGCCGTGACATCTATTGCTGGTATCCTCTGAACCAAACAGAATATACCAGGGCACAGTAGCACGCAGAGAGCCACAATATGGCAACGTATAGCACAAATGTCAGATATATCATACCCTAACGTGACTTAACCTAACCAAGTCAAACGTGGACTAACTGAACTTAACGAGCCGTGACCACTGCAACTGGCGTCCACATAGACAAGCAGAGTGTGATAGCGCATACAAGACCGCATAGGTCCATAGTATAGCGATGTGTGGCAAAAAAGTCAAAGATATCCTAACCAAACACAACGTATACTAACTCAGAAAAACGTAATCTAACTCATCCTAACGTGCGGCGAACAATGCTCCTGGCCTCCCGAGAGTCGATCAGAGTATAGTAGGGCAATGTAGAGCGCAGGTATCCACCGAATTTGAGCGAGTAGCACAAAACTCAAAGCCACCCTGACCAAACTAACCAAACATGACAAAACCAAACGTAGCATTGCGCAATCAAAGCTGCCACGACCGCTATTGCTGGCCTCCCCAGGGACAAGCATATCCTAGTAGAGCAATGCACTGCACAGTTATCTGCCGAATAGTAGTGTATAGCAGAAAGGTCAAAGCTGCGCTAACCAAACACGTCCGAACCCAACCCAACCGAACATAGAATAACTAAACCTAACGCGCAGCGAACCCAATTGCTGGCTTCCCCAGAGACAAGCAGAATATGATAAAACTCAGTAGAGCACAGAAGTCCATAGAATAACAGTGTTGAGCACATACATCATAGTTCACCTAACCTAACCCAACCTAATGAACTGCGACCAGTATTGCAGGCCTCCGCCGAGCAAAGCAGAGCATAATAAATGACAGTTGAGCGCAGATGTACATAAAATCGCACTGCATAGCAGAAAAGTCGAAGCTACCCTGGAATAACCTAACCATACATTATACAGCCAAATGCCACTTCACAGAAACTTGCGTGCCGTCACCGCCATTTCTGGCCTCCCTAGAGATATGCAGAACGTACTAGAGCACAGAAGAGCGCAGGAATTCAACGTGTAGCAGCGTGTAGCACAAAAGTCAAAGCTTTCCGTTCCTAACTTAACCAAACGCAACGAAAGAAAACGTATCATAACACTTCCTAACGTGCCGGGACCTATATCGCTGCCCCCCCCTCCCCCCACCGAGACATGCAGAACATATTAGAGGAGAGTAGAGCGCAGGAGACCATATAATCGCAGTGCGTAGCATAATAATCATAGCTGTGATATCGTAACATACCCTATCGCAACTCTACCAAACGAAGCCTAACATGCCGAGACCACCCTTGCTTGCCTCCGCAGAGCAAAGCAGAATATATTAAAGCACAGTAGAGCGCAGTGAGCCACCGCATTGCAGTGTGTAGCGCAAAAGCCAAAGATATCCTAACCTAACCTGTCCTATCCTAGCCAAGCCAAGCGGAACGTAACTATACACGACACGCCGAGAATAACATTGCTGGCTTGCCCAGGGGCAAGCAGGGCATATTACAGAAACGTATAGCGCCGAAATCCTCCAAACAGCGGTGTAAAACATAAAAGTCAAAGCACCCCCATCCTAACGTAACCAATCGTAACATAACCAAACGTTTTACATCTCAACTTAATGTGCCGAAGGCGCTGTTGCTGGCTTCCCCAGAGCCAAGCAGAACAAACCAGAGCACAGTAGAGCGCACTAATCCGCCGCAATGGTGTGTGTAGCACAAGAGCCAGAGACACCCTATCATAACCTAACCAAGCGTAACGTAACCAAACGTAACATAACTATTCCTAACGTGACGCGACCAGTATTGCTCGTCTCCACATTGCCAAGCAGAGCACAATAGAGGAGAGTAGAGCGCGGGAACCCATCGAGTCGCAGCGAATAGCGCAAAAGTCAGAGCTATCGAATCCTACCCATTCCAAACGTAGTATATTCAAAGGCAACCTGACTTAACCTAACGTGCCGAGACCACTATTGCTGGCCACCCCAGTGCCTAGCAGAACAAGTTAGACGAGAGAAGGGCGCAGAAATCCATAGCATCGCAGTTTACAGAAGAAAAGTCAAAGATATCCAAAAGCTAACCCAAACTAACGTAACCTAACCTAACGTAGTCAAGCTTAACGTAACCTGCCGCCACCACTATTTCCGGCCTCCCCAAGGTCTAGCAGATTAGAGTAGTGCACAGTGGAGGGCGGCAATACACCCAATTTCTGTGTATAGCACGAAGGACTAAGCTACCCTAACAAAACAAATCCTATCCCAACCTAACAAAACGTAACCTAACTCAAGCTAACGGGCCACGACCACAGTTGCTCGCATCCCGAGAGTGTAGCAGAGTATACTAGAGCAATGTAGAGCGCAGAAATCCACCGAATAGCAGTATACAGTACAAAAGTTGAAGCCATCCTTACCTAACCTAACAAATCGAAACATTACCGAACGTAACATAGCTCAAAGTGACGTGCCGCGAACATTATTGCTGCCCCCCGAGATTGGAGCAGAGTATAGTAGAGCACAGTAGAGCGCGGAATTCCAGCGAATAACAGTGTAGAACTCGAAAGACAAAGCCATCCAGTCCTAGCCCGGAAAAACGTAAGCAAACTGAACGCAGCCTAACTCAACATAACGTGCCGCGTCCACAATTCCAGGCGTCCCCAGATACCAGCAGAGTGTGGTAGCGCTCAGTGCAGCGCAGAAGTCCATTGAATCGCAGTGCATAGCAGAAGAATCGAAGCTATCCGCACCTTACACAGGCTAAACAAAACTAACCATATGTAACCTACAACAACCTAATATGCCGCCGCCCCATTTCTGGCCCACCAGAGAAAAGCAGAGGGTATCAGAGTACAGTAGAGCGGAGAAATCGAAAGAACAGGAGTGTGTAACGCAAAAGTCAAAGGTAACCTCTCGTAACATAACCAAACCTGACATCACCAAACGTAGTCGAACTCAACATAACGTGCCGTCACACATATTGCTGAACTCCCTAGGGCCAAGCAGACCATATTAGGCGAATGCACGGCGCAGAAATCCATAGAATCGCAGTGTACAGAAGAAAAGTCAAAGACATCCAAACCAACCCCAAATTAACGTAACCTACCCTAAAGCAGTAGAGCCGAACGTAGCGTGCCGCGACCACTATTTCTGTCCTCCCAGGGTCTAGCAGATTAGAGTCGAGAACAGTGGAGGGCAAGAATCGAACGAATAGCTGTGTACAGCACGAAAGCCAAAGCTACCCGAACCAAACCTTTCCCAACCTAATCCAACGAACTGTAACCCAACTAAACCCAAGGTGCCACGAGCACTGTTGCACTCATCCCGAGAGTCGAGCAGGGTTTCGGAGAGCAATGTAGGGCGCATGTATCCACCGAACAGCAGTTTATAGCAGAAAAGTCCAAGCTCTCCTATCCTACTCCACGCAAGCGTAGTACAGCCAAACGCAACCTAACCTAACACAACGTGCCGAGACCACTATCGCTGGCCTACCCAGAGCCAAGCGCAGTATACTGGAGCACAGTGGAGCGCAGAAATCGAACGGATAGCAGCGCATCGCACAAAATTCAAAGTAATCTTAACCAAACCAGACCGTACCGGACATAACCAAAGGTAGAATAACCATACATATCGTGCCACGGCCGCGACTGTTGCTCTGCCCATATTCGAGCAGAATATAATAGAGCAATGAAGAGCTGAGAATTGCACCGAATAGCAGTGTATAGCACAATAGTCGAGGCTACACTCCCCTAACCTAATCTATCGTAATATGACTGAACGTAGCATGACAAAACCTATCGCGTCACGACCACTACTGCTGACCACCCCAGAGTCGCGCAGAGTACAGTAGAGCACAGTAGAGCGCGGAAAGCAACTAAATAGCATTGTATAGCAGAAAAGTCACAGATATCCTAACCTAACCAGACATAACCTAACCTGACCGAACGTAAGGTAGATAAACCTAACGAGCCGAGACCACTATTGCTGCCCTCCCCAGGGCCAAGTAGAACATATTATAGTACAGCAGAGCGCAGAGGTCAATAGAATCGCAATGCATAGCGCAATAGTCGAAAATACCCTATCCTAACGTAACCATACGTAACATAACCGAAAGTGGCTAATCCAGCCTAACGTGCCCAGACCACGATTACTAACGTCCACAGAGCCAATAAGAATATACTAGAGCAAAGTAGAACGCTATAACCCACCGCACTTCAGCGTATATCACAAAAGTGGAAGATATCCCTACCCAACCTGTTCTAACCTAACCGAACCGAACGTAGCATAATCCAACATAAGGTGCCCAGAATAGTATTGCTGGCATTCCCAGATACAAGCAGAGTATATTAAACCTATTTAGAGCGCAGAAATCCACGGGGTAGCTGCGTACAGCACAAAAGCCAAAGCTATCCTGTTCTAACCTAACCAATCGTAACACTAACAAGCGTAGCCTAACAAAGCGTATCGCGCCACGACCACCACTGCTGGCGTCCGCAGACTCGAGCAGAGTATAGTAGAGCACAGTAGGGCGCTGGGAGGCACCAAATATTAATGTCAAGCACAATAGTCGAAGATACCATAACCTAACTGGACTTAACCTAACTTAACAGAACGTAGAATATCTAAACCTAACGAGCCGAGACCACTATTATGTATGTATAACATAATGTATAGTATAACACAAAAGTCAAAGCCGCCCTAACCAAACGTAACATAACAAGACGCAACCTAACACTGTCTAACGTGCCGCGACGAATTCTGCTGGCCTCGCCATATCTAACCGGGGTATGCTAGAGCACAGCAGAACGCAGGGATCCACGGTATAGCAGTGCATTAAACAAAAGTCGAAGCCATCCCTACCTAGCTTAACCAAACGTGAACAAACCAAGCCTAACCTAACCTAGCATCCCCCCTCTCTTAGAGAAACGCTGATGCTGGTAGATCAATGCAGCGCACAGATATCGACCGAAAAGCAGTGCATAGCACTAAAATTAAAACTATCCTAACTAACTCTGTCTCGACGTAGCCGAGCCAAGCGTAATGTATCTCCACCTAGCGAGCCGAGGCAAACATTGCTGGCCTCCCCAGAGTCAAGCAGAACATATCAGAACACTGTAGAGCGCAGAAGTCCGACGAATGGCAGTGTACAATACGAAAGTCAAAGCAATCCTAGCCAACGTAACATAGATCAACCTATAGTGCCACGGCCGCTACTGCTAGTCTCGCCAGAGTCGAGCAGGAAATATTACAGGACAGTAGAGCGCCGAAATCCATAGGTTCGCAGTGTACAGATCAATAGCCATAGCTGTTCGAACACAACCCACGTTAACATAACCTAACGAACCGTAGCATAGTTCAACATAAGTGCCGGGACCACTATTTCTGGCCTCCCCAGGGCCAATAAGAATATGGTGAAGCACGGTCGAGCACAGAAATCCACCGAAAAGCAGTCTATAGCACGAATGTCAAATCTATAC
This sequence comes from Eufriesea mexicana, assembly GCF_001483705.2. Lineage (NCBI taxonomy): Eukaryota > Metazoa > Arthropoda > Insecta > Hymenoptera > Apidae > Eufriesea > Eufriesea mexicana. The sequence goes on from NW_016912138.1 coordinate 101,710, forward strand.
TTACCGAAACTGACCTAACCTAACATAACGAGACCTAACCTAACTCAAACTCACGTACCAAGACCCATATTGATTGCATTCTGAGAGCGAAGAGGGATACAGTGGAGCAGCGTAGAGTGTACAAATACTCCGAATAGAAGTGTATAGCACGAAAGTCAGAGATAACCTGACCGAGGTTAACCAGATCTAACCTGACCAAGCATAACATAACTCGACCTAACGTGCAGAGACGACTATTGCTGTTCTCCAAAGATCCAAGCAGAAAGTGCTGGCGCACAGTAGAGCGCAGGTATCCGCAAGATTGCAGTGTACACCACAAGAGTCAAAGATATCCTATCCCAATGTGACCAAACGTAACATAACCAAACGTTACCTATCTGAAAAAACGTCCCGCGACCTCTATTCCTGGCCTTCCCAAAGCCAAGCAGGATATGCTGGAACACAGTACAGCGCAGGAATCCACCCAATTTCAGTGCATAGCACAAAGGTTAAAGATACCCCAACCTTACATGACCTAACCTAACGTAACCGAACGAAGTGTGACTCAGTATAACGTGAACAGACCAATACATCTGCCCCCCCCCCAGGGCCAAGGGGAACATATTAGAGCACAGTGGAAGGTAGAAATCCGCCGAATAGCAGTGTGCAGCACAAAAGTCAGATCAGCATACCCTAACCCGGACAATCAGCATAATCATACGTAGCCTAACTCTACCTAACTTGACGAGACCAACACTGCTGGCCACGACAGAGACAAGCACAACGAAATGGTGCACAGTAGAGCGCAGAAATCCACCACGCTGCAGTGAATAGCGCAAAAGCTAGAGATATGCTAACCTAACCTGAACTAACCGAACCCAAACATATGATGCCTAAATCAACATGACGTGCCGCGTCCACTGCTCCTGTCCTCAATAGAGCAATGCGAAATGTAGTACAGCAGAGTAGATCGCAGGAATCCAACGAAGAGCAGTGTAGAGCACAAAAGTCAAAGTAGCCCTTCCTACACTAGACAAACGTAGCATATTCAAACGAAACCTAGCTCAACCTAACATGACGAGACTACCATTGCTGGCCCCAGAGTGTCAAGCAAAATGTACCTGATCGCAGTAGCGTGCAGAGATCCACCGCATTTCACAGAATAGCGCAAAAGTCGAAGATGTCCTAACCTAACCTGACCAGACCTAACCAAACGGGACGTAGCATAACTCAACATATCGTGCCGCGACCATTGCAGCCGGCACACGATGTGCTAGCACAATGTTATAGAGCACAGTAGATCACAGGTGTCCCCCACTTAATATTGTATAACACGAAAGTCAAAGCAGTCATAGCCAAATTTAGCCCAAACTAATCAAACAAAACGTAACCTAGCACAAACTAACGTGCCACGACCACAACTGCTCGCTCCCCACAGTCTAACGGAGTGTAGTAGAGCAATGCAAAGCGCAGAAATCCACAGAATAACAGTTTATAGCACAAATGTCAAAGAAGTCCTAGGCGAGCCATCTAAACCTAACCTAACGAAACGTATCCTTACTGAACCTGAGGTGTCGAGACCACTACCACTGGCCACGCAGAGCCATGCCGAGCATATTAGGGCTCATTAGTGCGCAGAAATTCGGGGAACAGCAGTGTATAGCACAAATGTCAAAGAAGCCTATCCTAACCAAGGCAAACGTAACATATCCAAACGTAGCCCAACTCATCTAAACATGCGGAGACCACTATTGCTGCACTCCACTGAGTGGAGCATACTTGGGACACAGTAGAGCGCAGAAATCCGCCGAAAGCAGTGTATAGCACAAAGGACTGTACGATCGTATCCTACACTCACGAAATGTAACATAGCCAAACGTAGCATAACTAATCCTAACGTGACGAGAATAATATTTCGGGCCTCCTCAGAGGCAAGCAGTACATATTAGGTCACATTAGAGCGCAGATATCCACCAAGCAGCAGTGAATAGCACAAAGGTCAAAGTAGCATATCCTAACTGAGCCAAACGTAACATACACGAACGTAACCCAAGTGTACCTAACTTGGCGGGACAACTATTGCTGGCCTCTACAGAGACGGGCATAGTGTAATAGATCGCAGCAGTGAGCAGAAATCTACAGGATTGCAGTGAAAAGTACAAAAGAAATAGATATCCTAACATAACCGGACTTAAGCTAACCGAACCGAACGTAGCATAACTCAACGTAGCGTGCCGAGACCACTATTGCTGGCCTCGCCAGAGACAAACAGAACATACCAGAGCACACTAGATGGCAGAAATCCAGCGAATAGATGTGCATAGCACAAAAGGCAATGCAATCCTCCCCTTATATACAAAATCTTAGCATAACCAAACGTAACATGAAACAACCGAACGTACACGACCACTACTGCTGGCCTCTGGGGAGGCCAGCAGAAAATACTAAAGGAGAGTAAAGCGCAGAAGTCCATGTAATAGCAGTGTATAGCACAAAGGTCAGACCTACCCGAACCTAACCCATGCTAGCGTAACCCAAACTGACGTAGCCTAACCAATAATAACGTTCCGCAACCACTATCGCTTGCCTATCCAGGGAGAAGCAGAATGTAATATACCACAGTCGAGCGAAGAAGCACTCCGTGTAGCAGTGTATAACATGAAGGTCAAAAATAACCTGACCGAGTTGAACCTTGGCGAACCCGAACAAACGTAACATAAACAATCCTATCGTACCGAGACAATTACTGCTGGCATGCCCAGCGCCAAGCAGGGAATATTAGGACACACTAGAGCACGGAAATCTGCGGAAAGCAGTGTACAGCACAAAAGTCTAAAATATTCTATCCTAACAACACCAAACGTATCACAACCGAGCGTACCATAACTCAACCTAACGTGCCCAGACCACAGTTGCCGGCCTCCCCGGAGCCATGCAGAATATTGTAAGGCCCAGTAGATCGCGGAAACCAACCGAATAGCAGTGTATGGCACGAAAGTCAAAGCTCTCCTGACCAAACCTGACCTAACCTAACCTAACAGAACATAAGCAATCTCAACCTAACGTGCCACGACCGCTATTGCTGGCTTCCCCATATCCAAGCAGAACATACAAGAGCATCGTAGAGTGCAGAGACCCGCCGAATAGCCTTGTACAGCACTAAAGTCAGAGATAACCCGACCGGTTCTAGCCAAACCTAGCCTAACCGAACGTAACACGACTCAACCTGAGGTGCCGCGATCACAATTGCTGGCGTCCCCAGAGAAAAGCACCGTAAGACGGAGCACAGTAGAGCGCAAACGTCCATAGAATAGCAGTGTGTGGCACAAATATCAAAGCTGTCTATATCTAACCCTAGGAAAAATAACTTAACCAAATGTAACCTATCTCAAAGTGACGAGCCGCGACCTCGCTTGCTGGCTTCCAAGGTTTAAAACTGTACGTGTCATGCCTCAGTGGAGCGAAGAAGTCCAGCGAATTGTAGTGTATAGCACAAAAGTCAAGTGTAACCTACCTTATCCTTACCAATCGTAACATAGCCAAACGAACCTGACTAAACCTATCGAGCTGCGATTACTATTTCTGGCATACAAATGCTATGTTAGAAGAGGATAGCTTTGACTTTTTGCTACACACAGCTATCCGAAGCACTTCTGAGCACTACTGTGCGGTATTGGTTTCAGCTTGGATCCGCGGAGGCCAGCAATTGTGGTCTCGGCACCTTATGATGAGATAGGCTACGTTAGGCTCTGTAGGGCTAGGGCATGTTATGTTAAGGTATCTTTGACTTTTGTGCTGTACATTGCAATGTGGTGGATATCTGCGCTCTACTGTGCCCCAATATTTTCTGCTTAGCACTGGCGAGGCCAGCAATAGTGGTCTCGGCATGTTAGGTTGTGTTAAGTCACGTTTGGCTTGGTTAGGATATGTTACGTTCGTCTAGGATAGTTTTGACTTTCGCACGGTACACTGTTTTTCGGCGTATTTCTGCGCTATACTGTGCTCTACTATTTTCTGCTTGGCACTGGCAAGGCCAGCAATAGTGGTCGCGGCACGTTATGTTGAGTTAGGCAACGTTTGGCTATGTTATGTTAGTTTGGGACAGGTTCGGGTAGCTTTGACTTCTCCGCTACACATTGCGGTACTATGGACTTCTGAGCGCTACCATCCTCTACTTAGCGCTGCACTGCGCTGGGGAAGCAGGCAGTAGTCGTCGCGGCACGTTGGTTTGTCGCATGTTACGTTTGGCTATGTGGCGGTTGTTTATGTTAGGACAGGTTAGCGGTGAGCTTTGTGCTATACACTGACACACTGTGGATTTTTGCGTTCTACCATGCTCTAGTATGTTCTGCTTGGCCCTGGAGATGCCAGCAACAGCGTTCCTGCCACGTTTGGTTGAGTTAGGCTACGATAGGTAACGTTACGTTTGGTCAGGTTGGCATAGGATAGTTTCGGGTTTTGACATATACGCTGCTTTTCAGTGGATAACTGGCCTCTACTGTGCTCTAATATTTTCTCCGCGGTCCTGGCGGGTACAACAAGGGTATTCGCGGTACGCGATGTTTGGTAAGGTTATATTAGTTTGGGTTAGGTTCGGATAGCTTTGACTTTTTAGCTATACACATCGAATCTAAGGATTTCTGCGCCCACTCCCTCTAATATGTCCTGCTCGGCTCTGGGGAGGCCAGCAATAAGTGTCGCGGTACCTTAGGCTGAGTGGTGCTACGTTTGGTGACGTTAGAGTTTATTATGTTAGGACAGTATAGCTCTGACTTTTTTGCTACACACAGCCTTCGGTGAAATTCTGCGCTCTACTGTGCTCGACTATGCTGCCCTTGGCTTCGGCGATGCCAGCAATTCCGGTCTCGGTACATAATGAGTTATTCTACGCTTCGTTACGTTATGTTAGCATGTGTTATGTTTTGGTAGCTTTGACGTTTCTGCTATGCACTGCTATTCTATGGATTTCCTCGCTATACTCTACTCTAATATGTTCTGCTCTTCTCCGGGGTTGCCAGCAATAGGAGTCTCGGCTCGTTAGGTGGAGATGTATTACGTTTGGCTAGGTTAGGTTACGTTAGGTTTGCTTAGCATAGCCTTGACTTTCGTACTGTACACTGCTATGCGATGGATTTCTACGCTCTACGGAGCTCTACTACATTCCGTTTGGCCCTGACGAGGAAAGCAATAGTGGTCGCGACACGTTAGATTGGGTTACGATACGTATGTTTATGCTACGATTGATTATGTTAGGATAGGATATCTTTGGCTTTTGAGCTGTACCCTGCTATTCGGTGGATTTCTGCACCCTACATTGCGCTAATAAGCTCTGCATGGCTCTGGGGTGGCCGGCAAATGTTGTCTCGGAACGGTAGCTTGAGGTACGTAACGTTTGGTTAGATCTGGTTAAGTTTAGTTATGGTAGGATAGCTTTGACTTTCGTGAACACACCGCTGTTCGGTGGATTTCCTACCTCTACTGTGCGCTAATATATTCTGCTTGGCCCTGGGTAGGCCAGCAATTGTGATCGCCGCATGTTATGTTGAAACATGCTGCGTTTGGTTAGTTTACGTTGGTATGGGCTAGGTTTATGTAGTTCCGTCTTTTCTGCTATGTATTGCGATTCTATCCATTTCTGCGCTCTATTCCCCTCTAATATTTTCCACTCGGCTCTGGGGATGTCAGCAATAATTGTCACCTCAGGTTGGGTTGGGTTAGGTTACGTTTGCCTATATTAAGGTTTGTTACGTTAGGATGTGATAGCATTTACTTTTTTGCTACACAATGATTTTCGTTGCACTTCTGCGCTCCACTGTGCTCTAGTATGTTCTGCTTGGCCCTGAGGAGGCCAGCAACAGTGGTCACGCCGCGTCATACTAAGCTAGGCTACGCTAGGCTACGTTACGTTTTGTTGGGTTAGGACAGGGTAACTTTGACATTTGTGATATACACGTATATTCGGTGGATTTCTGCGCTCCTCTATGCCCTAATACCTTCTGCTTTGCTCAGGGCAGGCCAGCACTAGTGGCCTCGGCACGTTAGGGCGAGCTCCGTTGCGTTTGGCCTTGTTAGGTTTCGTTTGGTTCGGTTGGGGTAGCTTTGACCTTCGTGCTGTACACTGTTATTCGGTGGACTCCTGCGCTCCACTGTGCACTACTATGTTCTGCTTGGCCCTGGCTCGGCCAGAAGTTATGGTCGCGTCACGTTATTTTCATTTGGGCTACGTTTGGCTAGTTTACGTTTGTATGGGTTAGGCTTGGGTGACACACTTTTCAGCTATACACTGCGTTTCTATGGACCTCTGCGCTCTGAACTCCTCTAACACGTTTTTCTCGGCTCTGGGGAGGCAAGCAATGGCGGTAGCCGCACGTTAGGTCGAGTTACATTACGTTTGTTTATGGTACGATTTGTCATGTTAGGGCAGGATAACTTCTACTTCTTTGTTACGCACTGTCTGCGGCGCATTTCTGTGCTCAACTGTGCTCGTGTAAGCTCTGCTTGGCTCTGGGGATGCCAGCAATTGTGGTCTCGGCATTTTATATTGAGTTTTGCCACGTTTAGTAGGGTTATGTATGTATGTGTAAGGTATGTGTAGCTTCGACCTTTCAGGTATCCACTGCGGTTCTATGGATTTCCGCGCTCTCCTCTCCTCTACTATGTTCTGCGCGGCTCTTGGTAGGCCAGCAATAGTGATCACGGTACGTTAGATTGTGTTATGTTACGCTTGGTTTTGTTACGTGTTGATAGGTTAGGAGTGGATAGATCCGACTGTTGTACTATCCATTGCTACGCGGTGGATTTCAGCCATATACTGTGCTGTAGTATGCTCTGCTTGGCTCTGGGATGCCAGCATTAGTGTTCCCGCAACGTTAGGCTGAGTTAGGTTATGTTTGGTTTGGTTAGGTTTGTCTGGGTTAGGTTGCTGAAGCTTCGACTTTTCTAATATTCATTGCCATCCTGTGGACTACTGCGCTCTACTCTCCTTTTATATGTCCTGTTTGGCGATGGCGAGGCCAGCAATAGTGGACTCAGCTCGTTGGGTCTGGTTTGTCTACGTTTGGTTTTGTGAGGCTTGGTCAAGTAGGTTTAGCGTGTCTATGACACTCGTGCTTCTCCCTGCTCTTTGAAGGCTTTCTGCAATCTGCGGTGCACTAACATATTCCACTTCGTCCTGGGGAATCCAGCAATGGTGGTCGCGGAACGTTAGGTTTAGTCAGGTTGCGTTTAGATTTATGACGTTTGGACAGGTTAGGATAGGATAGCTGTGACCTTTGTCCCATACGCTGCTATGCGGTGTATTTCTACGCTTTATATTGCACTATTACACACTTCTAGACATTGAGGACAGCAATAGTTGTCGTGGCACGAAAGATTGGGTCAGATTCCGTTTGGTCAGGTTAGGTTAGGCCAGGTTGTGTTAGTATACCTTTAACCCTTGTGCTTTACGCTGCAATTAGGCGGATTTCAGGTTGCAATGCGGCGGATTTCAACGCTATACTATGCTCTGGTATATTCTTCTTGGCTCTACTGAGGCAAGTAATAGTGGTCTTGTCACGTTAGGCTGAGATGGTAAACTCTTGGTTACGTTGTGATAGCTAAGGTTACGTTTGGATGGCTTCAACATTTCTGCCGTACACTGCGATTCAATTGATATCTGCGTTCAATTCCCCTCTAAGGTGCTCTGCTTGACCCTGCGGGGGGGGAGGGGGTGCAATACTGGTCGCGGCGCGTTAGGTTGAGTTAGACTACGTTCGGTTTGGTTAGTTTAAGTTGGTTTGGATTAGGGTAACCTTGTCCCTCGTGCTCAGCACAGATTTTCTATGGACTACTGTGCTCCACTGTGCTCTATCATATTCCGCGTATCCCTGCAGACGCCAACAGAAGACGTCGCGGCACGTTGGGTTGATTTATGATATGTCTGGGTATGTTAGGTTAGGTTAGGTTTGGTCTGGATATCTTTGAATTTTGTGCTATTCACTGCAGCGCGGTAGATTTCTACGCTTTACTGCTCTCTACTTTATTCTTCTTGGTTACGCGGAGGCCAGAAGTGGTGGCCTCGGCACTCTAGATTCAGTTAGGTTACGTTTGTATATGTTGCCTTTTGACAGGTTCGGAGACGAAAGGTCTAACTTTCGGGACATACGCTGCTTTTCGGTGGATTTCTGCATTCTAATGTGCTCTAATATGTTCAGCTTGGCTCTGGGAAAGGCAGCTACAGTGGTGTAGGCTCATTGCGTTGAGTTATGCTACGTTCGCTTAGGTAAGGTTTGGTCTGGTTAGGTTAGGATGCCTTTGACTTTTGCGCATTACACTGCAATGCGGCGGACTTCTGCAGTCTACTCTGCTCTGGCATATTCTGATTGGCTCTGTGGAGGTCAGGAATACAGTCGTGGGCACGATAGGCTCAGTTATGCTACGTTTAGTTATGTTACATTTGGTTTGGTTAGGCTAGTATAGCTTTGACTTTAACGCTGTAATCTGCTATTCGGTAGATTTCTTCTCACTACTGTGATCCAATATGCACTGCATAGCTCTGGCGATGCCAGAAATGGTGGCCGCGGCGCGTTATGTTGTGTCAGGTTTCGTTAGGTTAAGTTCGGTTTGTTTGGGTTATGTATGGATGTCTTTGACTACTGTCCTGTACACCGTAATGCGGTGGACTGCTGTGCTCTAACGTCCTATAGTGTGACCAGCTTGGCTCTGGGGACGCGAGTAATAGTGGTCTCGGCACATTAGGCTGAGATAGGATATGTTAGGCCATCCTACGTTTGCCTTGGTTAGGTTCGGAGTGTTTCGACTTTTCTGATGTACGCTGGGTTTCTATGGGTTTCTAGGCTCTCCTCTCCTCTAATACGCTCTGCATGGCTCTGAGGAGGCCAGCAATCCAGGTCTCGGTACGTTAGGTCAAGTTAGGTCACGTTTGTTTAAGTTACGTTAGTCTGGGTTAGGTTTCCATAGCGTTGACCTTCGTGATATACACTGCTATTCGGTGGACTTCTGCGATCTACTGTGCTCCAATACGCTCTGAATTTCTCCGAGGAAGCTAGCAATCGTGGTACGGTCACTTCAGGTTGCATTATATTGTGCTGGGTTATGTTACGTTTGTGTAGGTCAGGATAAGGTAACTTTGACCTTTGCGCTCTACACTGCAATTCGGTGGATTTCTGCGCTCTACTGTGATCTCGTATTTTCTGCTTGGCTGTGGGGAGGCCAGTAGTTGTGGTCTCGCAATGTTAGGTTGAGATACGCTACGTTTGGTTAGGTTACGTTGGCCATGGTTAGGTTTGCTTCGCTTCGACTTTTGTGCTATACACTGCGATGCTATGAATTTCTGCTCTCTCCTCTCCTCTATTATGCTCTGCTTGCCTCTTTGTAGGACAGCAATGCTGTTCGCGGCACGTTCTGTTGTGTTGTGTTAGGTATGGTTATGTTAGGTTAGGTTAAATTTGGTCAGGTTGTCATTGACTATTGTGTCACACACTGCTCTTCGGTGAACCACTACTCTCTACATTTCTCTACCATACTCTGCTCGAATCGGTGGTTGGCAGTAATAGTGGTCTCGTCACGAAAGACTAAGTCAGCCTACGATTGGCTAGCGTATGTTCGTTTGTGTTAGTTTAGTATAGCTTCGATTTTCGTGGTATACACTCTTCTTCTGTAGATTTCTGCGCTCTACTGTGCTCTGCTGTATTCCGTTTGGCCCTGGAACGCCCAGCAAGAGCGGTCGCGGCTTGTTATGCTGTTAGGCTTCGTTTGGGCAGGTTATATTGATTAGAGTTAGGTATGGGTAGCTTTGGCTATTCTGCTATGCACTGCGATTCTATGGATTTCTGCTCTCGACACTCACCTAATATGCTCTGATTGACCCTGTTTAGTCAGCAATACCTGTCGCGGCGCGTTAGGTTGTGTCAGATTACGTTCGGCTAGGTTAGGCTAAGTTGGTTTAGCTTAGGGTATCTTTGTCACTTGTGCTAAACGCAGACATTCTATGGGCTTCTGGGCTCCACTGTGCACTATCATATTCCGCTTATCTCTGTCGACGCCGGCAATAGTGTCCTCGGCACGTTAGCTTGTGTTCGGTTACGTATGGTAATGTTACTGTTTGCTAGGTTTGGAGAGTATAGCTATGACTTTTGTGCTATACACTGATATTCGGTAGATTTCTCGGCTCTACTGTGCTCTGATATACCCTGCTTTGCTCTGGGGAGTACAAAAATTGTGGGCGCGGCACGTTAGTCTGAGTTAGGCTAAGTTTGGTTAGGTTAGGTTAGGTTATGTTATGATAACATTGACCTTTCTGCTATACACTGCCATGATATTGGCTTCTGCGCTCGATTCTCCTCCGATATTTTCCGCTTGGCGATTGGGAAATCATCAATATTGGCCTAGGCACGTTAGGCTTTGTTAGGTTTCGTTAGGTAATAGTAATGCTACGTTTGGTTAGGTTAGCGTAGGATATCGCTGACTTTTGCGCTATACATTGCTATTTCGTTGCTTTCTGCGCTCTACTGTACTGTACTATACTCTGCTCGACTCTGCGTTGTCCACCAACAGTCGTCGCGTCGCGATAGATTCTGTTAGGCTACGCTTGCTAATGTTATCTTTGGTAAGGTTAGGATATTGTAGCTTTGATTCCTGCGCCTGCCAAGGCCAATCGGTGTATTCCTACGCTCTACATTACTCCACTACACCCTGGACAACTCGGGGAGACCAGTATTAGTGGGCTCGGCAAGTGAGGTTGGGTTATGCTATGCTTGGTCTTGTTATATTAGTTTTGGTTATGTGCGGATTGCTTTGGCTTTCATGGTATAAACTGTTGTTGTGGGGACGTCTGCGCTCTACTGTGCGCTTGTATGTACTGCTTGGCTCTGGGGACGCCAGCAATAGTGGTCTAGGCACGTCAGGTTGAGGTAGATAACTCTTGGCTATGTTAAGTTTTGTCATGTTTGGGGAGTATAGCCCTGACTTTTATGCTATACACCGCTATTCGGTGGACCTCTGCCTTCTACATTGATCTAATATTCTCTGTTTGCCTCTCGCGAGGCCAGCAATAGTATTCTCGGCGCGTTACGTTTAGTTAGGTTGCGTTCGTCTAGGTTATGTTAGGGGAGGTTAGGCTAGGATATCGTTGACTTTTTTGCTGCACGCTGCAATGCGGTGGATTACTGCGATCTACCGGGCAGTACCATAATCTTCTTGGCTTTGGGGAGGCCAGAAATGGTGGTTTCGGCACGCTGGGTTGAGTTAGGTTACGCTTGGCTAGGCCAGGTTTGGATAGGTTTGGTTAGGATAGCTCTGACTCTTGTGCTGCGCACTGCTATTCTATCGACTTCCGCGCCCTTCTGTGCGCTATTGCACTCTGCTTGTCTCTGTCGGCGCCAGGAATAGAGCTTTTGGCGCGATAGGTTTAGCTATGTAACGTTTGGTTAGGTCTGGTTTGATCAGGCTTTGTAAGGATATCATTGACTTTTGTGCTCTACACTTCTATTCGGGCGATTTCAGCGTTCTACATTTCTCTGCTATACCCTGCCCAACTCTCGTGAGGACAGCAATAGTGGCCGTGGCACGTTAGGTAGAGATAGATTACCCTTGCTTATGTTATATTTGGTTTGTTTAGGAGAGGGTAGCTTCGACTTTTGTGCAGTACACTGCTATTCGGTGGAATTTTGCACTCTACTGTGCTCTAATATGTTCAGCTTGGCTCTGGGAGTGCCAGCAATACTGGTATCGCCAGATTGCAATGAGTTAGGCTACGTTCGGTTAGGCTAGGCTAGGACAGTTTAGGTTAGGTTATCTATGCCTTTTTTGCTTTACACTGCAGTGCTTCGGAAGACTTTGCTGTATACACTTTAATTCGTTGGGTTTCCACGCTCAACATTGCTCTACGATTCTCTGCTCCGCTCTAGGGTGGCCAGTAATGGTGGTCTCGGCACGTTAGGTTGAGTTGGTCTGCGTTCGGTTGCGTCCGGCTATGTTGCGTTCGCTTAGGTTAGGATAGGGTAGCATTGACTTCTGCACTAGACACAGCTATACGTTAGGCTGCAACGTCCTTCATTACTCTACTATACTCTGCTCGACTCTGGGGCGACCAGCAATATATATCGTGGCACCTTAGGAAGAGTTGGGTTGCGTTTGGCCAAGTTAGGATAATGTGGCATTGACTTTTGTGTTACACACTGCTATGCGGTGGATTTCTGTGCCCGGCTGTTTTCTAATGCCCTCTGCTTGACTCTGGAGAGGCCAGCTATTGTGGTCTCGGCACGGTAGACTTAGTTACGTTACGCCCGAATTGGCTAGGATAGAATAGGTTTGGTTTAGGTAGCTGCGACTTTTGTGCCATATACTGCAGTCTGGACGATTTTAGCGTCATTCACTGCTCCGCTATACTCTGCTTAGCGCTCGTGGGACCAGCAATAGTGGTTGTGGTACGATAGATTTTGTTATGCTACGTTTGGTAATGTCTCGGTTGGCTAGGTTAGGATAGGGTAGCATTGTACTGTGTGCTATACACCGCTGCTTGGAGGATCTATACGCTCTGCATTATTCTATTACATTCTGCTCGACGCTGGGGAGGCCAGTAATAGTGGTCTCTGCACGTTAGGTTGAGTTAGGCAACTCTTGATTTGGTTACGTTTTCTTGGGCTTTGTACGGGTAGCTTTGACTCTCTTGGTTTACACTGTTATACGGTGCATTTCTGCGCTCCGCTATGCTCTACTGTATTCTGCCTTGCCCTGGGTAATCCAGCAATAGTGGCCTCGGCACGTTAGGTTGAGTTAGGCTGCGTTTGGTTAGCTTACGTTTGAATAGGTTGGGATAGGGTAGCAATGACTTTCGCGTTATACTGCTATTCGGCGGAATTCTGAACTTTACTATGGACTTATATGCTCTGTTTGGCGCTGCGGATGACAGCAGCTGTGGTCTCTGCCGTTAAGTTGCGTTACTCCTCGTTTGGCTATGTTAGATTATGTCAGGTTGGGCTATGATATCTTCGACTATTGTGCTTTGCACTAAATTGCAGTGGATTTATGCGCTTTCCTGTGCTCCAGTATGTTCTGCTTTCCTCTGTGGGCGTCAGCAATTGTGGTCTAGGCTCATTATGTTGTGTTATGTTACTCATGGTTGTGTTATGTCTGGCTATGTTTGGCTGGAATGCTATGACCATTGTGCTCTACACTGCTACTCGGTGGATTTCTGCGCTCTACTGTGACCTAATATTCCCGTTCTTGCTCTGGGAATTCCATAAATAGTGGACGCGGCGCGTCATGGTTTGTTAGGATACGTTCGGTTAGGCTAGGTTTGATTGTGTTGGGTTAGGATATCCCTGTCTTTCGTGCTATACAATGCCATTCTGTTTACGTCTGTGCACTACCCTCCCCTAAAGTGACCTGCTTGGCGGTGGGGAGCCCAGAAATAGATGGCTAGGCACGTTAGGTTGTTATTGGTTACGTTTGGGTATGTTAGGTTATGTCGGGTTATGTTAGAGTATCTCATGCTCTTCTGCTTTACACATCAATGCGGCGGATACCTGCGCCCTACTGTGCTCTGGTATATTCTGCTTGGCTCTGGAGTGCTCAGCAATAGTGGTGCATGCACGTTAGTCTCAGTGAGGTTACGTTTGGTTACGTTAGGTTTGGTTACGTTGGGATAGGATAACTTTGGCTTTTACGCTATACGGTGCTATTCGCGAATTCCTGCGCGCTTCTATACTCTGCTCGACTCTGGGGGTCAGCAATGGTGAATTCGGCACTTTAGCTTGTGATAGGTTAGGCTTGGTTAGGGTAGGTTATTCTGGGTTAAGTTAGGAGTGCTTTAACCTTTCTGCTATACATTGCCATTCCATGGACTCCTGCGCTCTACGCTTTTCTAATATGTTCTGTTTGGCGATGGGAAGCCAGCAATAGCGGACTAGTCTCGTTAGGTTTAGATAGTCCACGTTCAGCTAGGAGAGGATAGGCCAGGTTAGGTTAGGATATCTCTGACTTTTGTGCTATACAATGCTATTTGGTGGCTTTCTGCGCTCTTCCTTGCTCTATCATATTCTGCTTGCATCTGTCGGAGGCCTGCAATCCGGTTGGCGGCACATTAGGCTGATTTTGGTTATGTTCGGTATTGTTACGATTGGTTAGGTTAGGAAGATATACACTTGACTTTTGTGCTCGGCACTGCTTTACGGTGGATTTCCCCGCTCTGATGTGATCTAATATTCTCTGCTTTGCTCTGGGGATTCCAGAAAAAGGGGCCGCGGCGTGATAGGTGGAGTCAGGTAGCGTTTGGTTAGTTTATGATAGCATGTGTAACGTTTGGGTAGCTTTGATCTTTCTGCTATGCACAGCGATGCTATGGATTTCTGCGCCCTACACTCCTTTAGTAGTTTCTGCAATGCCGTGGAGAGGATAGCAACAGTAGGCGCGGCTCAGTATGTTTAGTTGTATTATGTACGGTTAGGTTAGGTTTGGTTAGGTTAGGATATGATAGCTTTGCTTTTTGTGCTATACACTGCCACTCGGTGGATTTCTGCGCTTTGCCGCGCTTTGGTATGCTCTGCTTGGCTTCGGGGAGGACAGCTGTAGTGGTCTCTGCACGTAAATTTGGGTTATATTACTTTCGGTCATTTTACGATTGGTTATGTTAGGAAAGGACAGCTTTAACTCTTGAGCTACACACATCTATACGGTGGGCCTCTACGCTCCACTGTGTTCTAATGTATTCCGCTTGCCTCTGTGGATTCCAGCAATAATGTTCGTGGCACATTTGTTTGAATAAAGTTACGTTTGCTTTGGTCAGGTTAGGATAGGTTTGGCCTGGACGGCCATGAGTCTTGCACTGTACACTGTTATTTGGCGGATTCCTTCGCTCTACTCAGCTCTAGTACATTCTGCTTGGCTGTGCGGAGGCAAGCTGCAGTGGTCACTGAACATTATGCTGAGTTACGTTGCGTATGCTTATGCTACGTTTGGTTGTGTCAGGAGAGGTTATCTTTGACTTTTTTGCTCTACACTGCTATTCTTTGGATTTCTGCTATCTGCATTGCTCTACTATACTCTGCTCACCTCTGGGCAGGCCAGCAGTGGCAGTCGTGGCAGGATAGGTTGACTTAGGTTACATTTGGTTTGGTTTGGTTAGGTTAGGTTTGGCTGCGACGGCTTTGACCGTTGTGCTATTAACTGCTTTTCAGTGTACTCCTGCGTTCTGCTGGGTTCCAACTTATTCTGCTTCTATCGGGGGGGGGGGGGGGGAGACCACGGATCTCGGCACGTTAGATGGTGATGCATTCCCTTTTGGTATATTTCGTTCGTTCAGGTTAGGATAGGGTAGCTTTGTCATTTATTCTATACACTGCGATTCTATGGACTTCTGCGCTCCGCACTCCTCTAATTCCTTCTGCTTGGCTCTGAGGATGGCAGTAACAGATGCCTCGGCACGTCAGGAATATTTAGGTTACGGTTGGTTACGATACATTTGGTTAGGTCATGACAAGAAAGTTTTGACTTTTGTGCTATACGTTGAATTTCTAAGCTTTACGGTGCGCTATCATACCCTGCTTGTATCTGTGGACGGCAGGAATGGTGCTCTCTGCACGTTAAATTGGGTTTTGTTACGTTTGACAAGGCTAGGTTTGGTTTGGCTTGTTTGGAGTAGCTTTTACTCTCGTGCTATGCAATGCTATACGGACGATTTGAGCGTTCCACATTGCTCTGCTATACTCTACGTAGCTATTGTGAGGCAAGCAATAGCGGCCGTGGCACGTCTGTTTGTGTTACGTTACGTCGGTTTATGTTACGTTTGCATATGTTAGGAGACGATAGCATTGACTTTTACGCTATATACTGCTATTCGGTGGATTTTTGCGCCCTTCATTGCTCCACTACGCTCGGCTCGTCCAAAGGGAGGCCTTCCATAGCGGTTGTGTCATGTGCGGTTGTGCTACGTTACGCGTGTATACGTTAGGTTATGCCAGGATGACCACGACCTTTGTGCCATGCACGGCTATTCGGTCGATATCTGCGCTCTGAAATGATATGCTAGCATCTGCTTCTCTTTGGGGATGCCAGCAAATGTGGTCGTTGCACGTTTGGTTTTGTCAGGTTACGTTTGGTTAAGCTAGGTTTGGCTAAGTTTGGTTAGGACGGCTTTAACTTTGGTGCTATGCACTGCTATTCGGTGGATCTCTGCGCTCTGCCGTGCTCTAGTATATTCTGCATGGATATGCTGACGCCAGCAGTATTCGACGCTCGTTAGGTTGAGGTAGATCACGTTCGGTAAGAATACGCATCGTTGTGTTAGGTTAGGATTGCATTGACTTTTGTGCTCCACCCTGCTATTCTATAGACTTCTGGGTCCTTCTGTGGCTATCGCAATCTGCTTGTATCTGTGGACGCCAGGTGTTATGTTATGTTACGGTATCTTTGACTTTTGTGCTTTACACTTCCGTGCGGCTGGTTTCTGCGGTCCACTGTGCTCTTGTGCATCCTGCTTTGCTCTGGGGAGGTCAGTAATGGTGGCCTGGGCACGTTAAGTTGTGTTAGGTTACGTTCGGTTGTGTTACGTTTGGTTTGGTTAGGCAATGTAGCTCGAACTTCTGTGCTCTACACAGATACGCGGTTAATTTCTGCACTCTACTGTGTTCTAATACTCCTTGCCTTGCTCAGGGAATTCCAGAAGTAGTTGCCGCGGCGCGCTAAACATGGTTATATTACGTTTGGCAGGTAACGTTGGGTTAAGCTTGGTTAGGATGGTTTTGGCTTTTGACCTTTACACTGCATTGCGGGGGACTTCTGCGCTCTAATGTGCTCTAGTGCCGAGACCACTGTTGCTGGCATCCCAAGGGCCAAGCCGAATATACTAGAGCGAAGTAGAGTGCAGGAAGCCTACACATGGCAGCGTATAGCACAAAAGTCGCAAATGTCTTGACCCAACCTGACCGAACCTAAGCAAACCAAATTTGACATAACTCAATCTAACAACGGGAGAGGGAGGTTACAGCGGGAGAGAGAGGCGGTCTGCCCGTGAACCAAGCCCAACCTTACCTAACATAACCGAACGTAACGTAGCCCAACCTAACGTGTCGAGACCACAATTGCTGGCTTCCCCAAAGCCAAGCAGAATATTGTAGAGCACACCAGATTGCAGAGATCCTCCGGATAGCAGTGTTTAGCGCGAAAGTCCATGCCATCCTAACCAAACATAGCGTAACATAACCTAAACAGGCGAAACCTAACTCTAACTAACATGCCACGACCACAATTACTGGCATCTCAGGAGCCAAGCAGAGTCTAGCTGAGCAACGCATTGCGCTGAAACACACCGAATAGCAGTTTATAACTCAGAGGTCAAAGCTACTATATCCTAACCTAAGAAATGTAACGTAACCAAACGTAACACGGCCAAACTTAACGTGCCGAGAACAGTATTGCTGCCCTTGGCAGATCCAAGCTGTACGTATTAAAGGAGAGTAGAGCGCAGAAATTCATATAATCCGAACGTATAGCGTGAAAGTCAAAGTCATCATGCCCTGACCTCACCAAACGCAACATAGCCATACGTAACTTAATTGAACCTACCGTGCCGAAACCTCTACTGCTGGCCTCCACAGAGCCAGGCAGAATATACTAGAGAACAGTAGACCGCAGAAATCCAAAACAATGCATTGTAAAACACAAGAGACAGTGATATCCTACCCGAACATAACCTAACCTAACCTAACGGAACGTAACATTGCCCATCCTAACGTTACACGACCGCTTCTGATTGCCACTCCTGAGTCCAGCAGTGTCTAGTGGAACAATGTGGAGCGCAGAAATCCACAGAATCGCAGTCTATAACATAAGAGACAAATCCACCCTGTCCTAGCCCAACCAAACGAAACAAGGCCGAACGTAACCTAACTCAACCTAACGTGCCGCGAGCTCTTTTGCTGGCCTCCCCACATTCCAGCAGAGAATAGTAGAACAAAGTGGAGCGCAGAAATGCAACGGATGGCAGTTTATAGCGCAAGAGTCTGTGATTCCGTGACCAAACTTACCCTAACACATCCTAACCAAACGTAACCATACACAACCTTACGCGTGGAGACCACCATTGCTGGGCTCCACGGGGCCAAGCAGATTATACTAGAGCACAGTGGAGCGCAGGATTCCACCGACCAACAGTGTACAGCACGAAAGTCGAAGCAATCCTATCCGAACTAAGCCTAACGTAGCCTAACTAAACGTAATCTATCTCAACCTAACGTGCCGCAGCTACCATTCCTGGCCACCCCAGGTCCATGCAGATCATATTAGAGGAGTGTAGGCCGCAGAAATCTACCGAGTTGCAGTATATACCACAAAAGTTAAAGCCACCATACTCTAACCCAGCAAGCCGTAACATAGCCAAACGTAACATAACCCAGAGGAACGTACCGCGGCCGCGACTGCTGGCCTCCGCAAATACGAGCAGAGTATAGTAGAGCACAGTAGAGGGCAGAATTCCACCGAATAACAGTTTACAGCACGAAAGTCACAGCAATCCAAGCACAACCCAAACCAGCGTAACCTAACCAAACGTAGCCTAAATCAACCTATCGTGCCGAGACCGCTATTGTAGCCATCCGAAGAGCCATTCAGAGCATATTAGAGCACAGTAGAGCGCAGAAATCAAACCAATATCAGTGTATAGCACAGAAGTCAAAGTTATAATCTCCTAACCTGACAAAACGTTACATGAATGAACGTAACGTATCCCAGGCGGCGGTGTCACGACCATTATTGCTGGCTTCACAAGAGCCATGCAGAGTATAGCAGTGGAATGTAGGACGCCATAATCGACCGAGCAACAGTGTATAGCACGACGGTCAAGATTATCCCGAACAAACGTAACCAAACCTTGCCTCTCCGGGCAGAATATAACTTAAACCAACTTGCTGCAACCACATTTCCTGGCGTCCCCAGATACAAGCAGATTCTGATAGCGCACAATAGAGAGCGGAGGTCCATAGAAGATATATGTGTGGCACCACAGTCAACGATACCCTAACCTAGCGCAGCGTAACCTAACCTAACCGAACGTAATCTAACTCAACCTGACGTGCCGCAGTCATTATTGCTGTCCTCCCGAGAGTCGAGCAGAGTTCAGTAGAGCAATGTAGTGTGCAGGAACCCACCGTAGAGCAGCGTACAGTACAAGAGTCTAAGTTATCCTAGCCTGACCTATTCAGCGTAACACAACCAAACCCAAGGTAATTTATCCTAACGAGACGAAGCCGCTATAACTAGTAGCCCCAGAGCCAAACAGAATACACTACAGCACAAAGTAACGCATAAGCCCGTCGTATTGAAGCGTAAAGCAGAAAAGTAGAAGATATCCTAAAATAACCTGACCTAACCTAAGTAAACTTACGTAACCAATCTCAACCTAACGTGCCTAGCCATATACTTCTGTACTCCTCATCGCCATGCGGGGCATATTAGGGGAGAGTGGAGCGCAGAAGTACATAGAAAAGCAGGCTATATCACGAACGTCAGAGGTATCCCACCGTAACACGAACAAACCGAACCTAATCAAATGTAACGTATCACAACTTATGGCGTCGCGGCCGCTATTTCTGGAATTCCCAGAGAAAAGCAGGCAGTATTAGATCACAATAGAGCGCGGAAATCCACCGAATGTCAGTGTACAGCACAAACGTGATAGCTGTTCTAACCAAACCTATCCCAATCTAGCCAGGTCGAGCATAACACACCTCCAGCTAGCATGCCTAGAAAACAATTGCAGGCTTACCGATAGCCAAGCAGAGTATACTAGAGCGCGCTAGTGCGCAGAAATCTAACGTATAGCAGTGCATATCACAAAAGTCAGAGCTACCATATCCTAACCTAACCAAACGTATCGTAGCCAAACGTAACGTAGCACTTCCTAACGTGTTGAGACCACCATTGCTGACCTCCTCCGCGCAAAGCGGAGAACATTAGAGGAGTGTATAGCGCAGAAATCCATTGAAACGCGGGGTTTCGCGGAAAAGTCAAAGGCATCCGAGCCTAACTCTAACAAATATAACCTAACCAAAGGAGGCGTAACTCAACACTGCGAGCCGAGGCGACTGCTGCTGGACTCCCCAGAGTCGAGCAGAATATAGAAGAGCTCTGTAGAGCACAGAAATTAACCGAAAAGCAGTATACACCTCGAGAGCCAAAGATATCCAAACATATCCCGGGCAAACTTAACCAAACCAAACGCAGCCTAACTCAAGCTAACGAGCCGAGACCACTACCACCGGCATCTCCAGAATCGAGCAGAGTACAGTAGTGCAATGAAAGACGCAAAAAGTCACCGAGTAGTAGTGTATAGCGCAAAAGTCGGAGCGGTCCTCTCCTAACTTAACCAAACGTAACAAAGTCAATCGTAAATTTACTCAACCTGTCGTGTCTACGCAGCTATTGCTGACATCCCCAGAGCAAAGCAGAATATACTAGAGCACAGGAGTGGGCAGAAGGCCACGAAATAGCAGTGTATAGCACAGAAGGCAAAGATTTCCTAACCTAACCAGACCTAACCTAACTTAACCGAACGTACAATGACTAAGCGTAACGAGCCGAGACCCCTATTGCTGGCTTCACCAGAGCCAACCAGAACATATAAGAGCACAGCAGAGCGCAGGAATCCACCGAATTGCAGTGTATAGCACAATAGTCACAGCTATCCTACCTAAACCTAACCTCACCTAACCATACCAAACGTAATATAACTGAAACTAACGTGCCGAGACCAATATTACTAGCTTTCCCGGAGTCGATCAGAATGTACTAGAGCAATGTAGAGCGTAGGAATCCGCCGAATAGCGGTGTATAGCACAAAAGTCAAAGCTATCCTCTCCTAGCCTAACCAAACGTAATATGACCGTACGCAACATAGCTCGGCCTAATGCGCCGCGGCCATTATTTGTGGCCACCCCATCGCTAAGCAGAGAATATTAGATCGCAGAAGTGCACAGAAATCCAACGTGTAGCAGTGTAGAGCACATAAATCAAAGCTATCCTAACATGACGCAACCAAATGTGGCATACACGAACGTTACACAACTCACCCTCAAGTGCCTCCAACGCAACTCCTGACCTCCCCAGAGCAAAGCAGAATATACTAGAGGACAGGAGAGCGGAGAAATCCGCCGCAAAGGCGTGCAAAGCACAAATGTCGAGGATGTCCTGGAATAGCCAGAAAAACCTAACATATTCAAACGAAGCCTAAGAGAACCTAACACGCCTGGACCACTGTTGCTCTCCACCACATCGCCAAGAAGATCATATTAGAGGAGAGTAGAACGCAGAAGTCCATAGAATGACAGTGTCTAGCACAAAAGTTGAAGATGTACTAAGCTAACCCAAACAAACCAAACCAATCCAAACGAATCCCAACGCAACCTAACGCCCCGCGGTCACTATCTCTGGCATCCCCAGAGCAGAGCAGGGAATATTAGACCGCTGGAGTGCAGAAAGCCAACAAATAGCTGTGTATAGGGCAGAAGTCAAAGCTATTCTAACCTAACGTTGCCAAACATGGCTTAACCAAACGTAACCTGCATAAACCTAGCGTGCCGAGGCCTCTATTGCCGCCCTCCTGTAAGCCAGGCAGGACGTATTTCAGGAGAGTAGAGCGCAGGGGCCTATGGAATCGCAGTGCATAGCACAATAGTCGAAGCTACCATATCCTAACTTAGCCAAACGTAATATAACGGAAGGTGCATTAGGGCAACCGAACGCGCAGAGACCAACATCGCTTACCGCCCAGAGCCAAGCAGAACTAACTAGAGCACAGCAGAGCACTTAAATTCAACGTATTGCAGTGTAGCGTACAAAAGCCAGAGCTATCTTACCCTAACCTAACCAAACGTCGCATAACCAAACGCTATCTACCTCAACATGACTTGCCGAGGCCTCTATTTCTGGCCTCCACAGAGTCGGGCAGAGTAGAGTAGAGCAACACAGAGCGTAGAAATCCTCCGAATAGCAGCGTATAGCGCAAAAGTCCATGCGAGCCTGTCCTGCACTATCCAGGCGTGGTATAACCCAACGCTACCTAAGATAACCTAACGTGCCGAGACCGCTGATGCCGGCAGCCCCAGAGCCAAGTAGAATATACTATTCCACAGTAGAGCGCAGAGGGCCAAGATGTAGCTGTGTACTGCACAGAAGTCAAAGATATCTTAACCTAACCTGACACAACCTATCCCAACCGAAAGTAGAATAGTTAAACGTAACGAGCAGAGGCCACTCCTTCTGGCCTCCCCAGAGCGAACCAGAAGGTATTAGAACACAGTAGAGCGCAGAAATGCATCCAATAGCAGTGTATGGCACAAAAGTCAAAGCCACCCTGACCAGACCTAACCAAACCTACCCTACCCAAACGTTACCTAACTAAACCTGTCGTGAGGCGACCACCATTGCTGGCATCCCGAGAGTCGTGTAAAGTACACTAGAGCAACGAAGGTCGCAGAAATTCACCGAAAACCAGCGTATAACAGAAAAGTCAGAGTCATCCTATCCTAATCTAACCAAGCGTAATATAACCAAACGTAACATAACAGAGCCCAACATGCCTATACCAATAGTTCTGGCCTCCCCATCGCTAAGCAGAGCATATCGCAGGAGAAAGGAGCGCAGGAATCAATGGAATGGCAGTGTATAACAAAAAGGTCAAAACTATCCATACATAACCCATGCTAACATAACATAACCAAATGTAACCTAACTCAACCTAACGTGACGCGACGGACATTTCTGGACATCGCAGAGCAAAGCAGGGCATATTAGAGCACATTACAGCGGAGAAATCCACAGAATAAGAGTGTAAAACGCAAAAGTCCTAGCTAACCTGTCCTGACCCAACAAATCATAACATTACCAAACTTAACCGAACTCAACGTAAAGTGCCACCAACGCGATTGCTGGCCTCGACGGAGACAAGCAGAAAGTATTAGACGGGAGCAGAGAGCAGAAATCCATAGAATCGCGTTGTGCAGCAGAAAAGTCGAGGATACCCAAACATAACCCAAACTAATATAACCAAACCTGACATAGCCGTACTCAGCATAACGTGCCGCGACCACTGTTGTTTGCCACCCTGAGCCGAGAAGAATATAATGGAACACAGTAGACTGCAGTAATGCGCCTCATTGCATTATGCAGCACAAATGTCAAAGGTATCCTCACCTAACCTGTCCTAACTTATCCAAACCGAACGTAGCCTAGCTAAACGTGCCGAGAATACTACTGCTGGCCTCCCCAGGGCCAAGCAGAGCACATTGGTGCGATATAGATCCCACGAATCCACGAAATAGCGGTGTAGAGCATAAAAGAGGAGGCTACCCTATCCTAACCTGTCCAAACGTAACATAACCAAACGTTATCGATCTCTACATAACTTGCCGAGACCACTATTGCTGGCGTCCTCAGAGCCAAGCAGAATATACCACAGCACAGTAGGGCTCAGAAACTCAGCGCATGCCAGTGTACAGCGCAAACGTTAGAGCCCTTTTGTCCAAACTTAGCCTACCCTAACCACAGCGAACGTTACATAGCTCAAACTAACGTTCCGAGACCACTATTATGGGCCTCGCCTGGGACGAACAGAGTATAGTGGAGCAATGTAGAGCGTAAAAATCCTCCAAATAACGGTGTATTGCACAAAAGTTGGAGCCACCCTTGCCTAACTTTACAAATCGTATCATACCGAAACGTAACATAACACATTATGATGTGCCGCGACCACTATTTCTCTGCTCCACGGGGCCGGGCAGATCATACTAGAGCAGAGTAGGGCGAAGGACTCCAGCGAATAACAGTGTATACCACGAAAGATAAATCTACTCAAGCCAAACTCAAGCAAACGTAACGTAACCAAGCGAAGCCTAACTAAATCAGACGTGACGAGAACACTATTACTGGCCTCCCCATAGCCGATCATAGGATAGTAGATCTATGTAGAGCGCAGGAATCCACCGAGGAGCAGAGTATAGCGCAAAAGTCTAAGCTATTCTGCCCTAACATAACAAAACGTAACATTAGAGGACATAACGTAACCCAGCCTAACGTGCCACGACCGCTATTGCTGTCCTCACGAGAGCTAGGCAGAGTGTAGCAGAGCAATGTAGAACCCTGAGATAGTCCTCATGTTAGTGCATAGCGCAAAAGTGGAGGCTACCCTAACAAAACCTAATCAAATCTAACCTAACCAAGCGTAACTTAACTCAATCTAACGCAACGAGCGTGCTAATCTTGGCGACCGCAAAGACCAGCTGATAGTGATAGCGCAAAGGAGAGCGCATAAACTCATAGAATGGCAGAGTGCATCACAAAGGTCAAAGCTATCCTACCGTAACCTAACCAAACGTGAGCAAACCGAACACAGCCTAACTCAATCAGAAATGCAGAGACGACCATTGCTGGCCCACAGGCGCGCAGCGGGGCATATTAGAGCACAGTAGAACGCAGAAATCCACCGAATAGCAATGTATAGCGCAAAAGTCAAAGCTATCTTATGTTAACTTGACCGAAACCTACATGAGCAAACGCTGCTTAACACAACCTAACGTGCCGGGACCACTGTTGCTGACCTCCCCAGAGCAAAGAAGAGTAAACTTGATACCAGTAGAGCGCAGGTATCCTCTGCACTACTGTGTATAGCACGAGGGTCAAAGGTATCCCTGCCTAACATGGCCTAACGCAACCAAACCTAACGTAGCATAACACGACATGACGTGCCGAGAGCAATATTGCTGGAATCCACGGGGCCGAATGGAGCATATTAGGGAACGATAGAGCGACAGAAATCCTCCAAAAAGCTGTGCATAACGCAAAAGGCAAGGCTAACCTCTCCTAACGTATCCAAGCGTATCGCAGCCAAATGTAACCTAACTCTACATGACATGCCGTGACCACTACTTCTGGAATCCCCAGTGTCGAGAAGAGTATAGCAGAGCAGTGCGGAGTGTAGGAATCTACCGAAGAGTGGTATATAGCACAAGAGTCGAAGGAAGCCTAACCTTAGATGACTGAACCTAACATAGCCGAGCGCTTTCCCAACTCAATATAACGTGCCACGGCCAGCGCTTCTGCCCCCCCCCCCCCAGGGCCATGCAGGATGTTGTAGAGCACAGTGGATCACATAAATGTACAGAATAGCGGTGTATATCAGGACAGTCAAAGATACATTAACCAAACTCAACCTAACCTACCCAAACCAAACGGAACCTAACCCAAACTAAAGTTCCACGGCCACTTTTGCTTGGCTTCCCAGATTCGAGCAGAGTATAGTAGAGCAATGTAGAGAGCAGGAATCGAACGAATAGCAATGTTTATCGAAAAGTCAAAGAAACCCTACGAAAACATACCAAACTTAACCTAACCAATCGTAAACCCTCTCAACCTAACGTGCATAGACCACTATTGCTGGCCTCGCCAGAGCAAATCCGAACACATTAGAGAACAGTAATGCGTCGAAATCAACCGAAGAGCAGTGTATAGAACAAAAGTCTAAGTTTTCCTATTCCAATCTAGCCAAACGTGGCATAACCGAACGTAGCCTAACTGAACCTAAAGTGCCGAGGCCACTATTGTTCTCTTCCCCAGAGCCAAGCACTCTATACTAAAGCACAGTACAGCGCAGAAGTCCGCCGCATTGCAGTGTATAGCGCATAGGTCGAAGCTAACCTACCCTAACATAACCAAACGTAACATTACTGAAACTAACGTGTCAAAACAGCTATTGCTGTCTTCCCCTTCGTCAAGTAGAACATACTAGAGGAAAGTAGAGCGCGGAAGTCCATAGAATGGCTGTGTAGAGCAGAAAAGTCACAAATGTGCTAACTTAGCCCAAACTATCCTCGCCTAACCAAACGTACCATAACAAGAACTAACGTACCGAGATAACTGCTGCTCGCCTCCCTAGAGCCAGGCGGAGCATATTAGGGCACAGTGGAGAGCAGAGATGCACCTAATAACAGTGAATAGCAAATAGGTCAAAGCTGTCATGAAAAAACATATCCTAACCTAATCTAGCCGAAAGTGACATAACACATCCTAACGTGCCGCAAGCGCTATTGCTGGCATGCACAGAGATAAGCATAATATGACAGAGCACAATAGAGAGCAGAAGTTCATAGAAGAGCAGTGTGGAGCACAATAGCCAAAGCTATCCTAACGTAACCCAACTAAACTCAACTTAAACAAACGTAACGTGCCGCCATCGTAACAGTCTGCCTCTCGAGATCTAAGCATAAAATATTGGAGGAGAGTAGAGCGCAGATATCTATGGAGTCGCAGCGCATAGCATAATAGTCGAAGATACGCTATCCTAACATAAACGTACGCAACACAACAGAAAATAGCTTCACCCAACATAACGTGCCGAGGCCTAGATTGCTAGGCAACCACTAGCCATGCAGAGTATACTGGAGCACAGTAGAGCGCAGGTATCCACCGCATTGCAGTGCGTAACACAGAAGTGGAAGATATCCTAACACAGCGTGTCCCCAGCTTACCGAATCAAACGTAGCCTGTCTCAACATAATGTGTCTAGAGAAGGATTACTGGCCACCCCAGAGGCAAACAGAGCATATTGGAGCAGAGTAGAGCGCAGAAATCTACCGTATACAAGTGTTTAGCACAAAAGATGGAGCCATCCTTCCCTATCCTCGCAAACCGAAATACAGCCAAACGTAACATAATCCAAGATAACGTGCCGCTCAACTATTGCTGGCCACCCCACATTCGAGCATAGTATAGTGGAGCATAGTGGCGCGCAGAATTGCAACGGAAAACAGTTTATATCACGAAAGTCAAAGCTATCGAAACCTATCCCATACAAAGATAGCCTAACCAAACGTAGACTAACTCAACCTAACGTGCCGAGACTACTATTGCCGGGATCTCCAGAGCAAAGCAGGGCGTGTTGGAGCACAGTCGAGCGCAGAAATCTACCGAATAGCAGTGTACAGCATAAACGTCAAAGCTATCTTAGCCACACTTAACCTGCCCTATCCAAACCAAACGCAACCTAACTTAACCGAGCACGTCGAGACCACCATTGCTGGCCTCTCCAGGTCGAAGCAGTACATAATAGAGGGGAGTAGAGCGCAGAAATCCATAGATCCGCTTTGCATAGCACAATAGTCGAAGTTACACTGTCCTGACTTAACGAACCGTCACATAACCGTACGTGCCTTAACTCAATCTAACGTGCCGAGACAACTGTTGCTAGCCTGTACGGAGCCAATCAGACTATACCATCTCGCAGTATGGCGCAAAGGTGCACCGAACAACAGTTTATACCACGTTAGTCGAAGCCATCCAAACATAACCAGAGCAAACGTAACGTAAGCGAACGAAGCATAACTCAACCCATCGTGCCGAGAGCAATACCACTGGCCTCCTCAGGATCGAGCAGAGTATAGTAGGACAATATAGGGCGTGCAAACACACCGAATATCAGTCTATAGCACAAAAGTCATTTCTATCCTGAAATAACGTATCCAAACGCAATATAAGCAAACGTAGCCTAACCAAACCTACCGTGCCGAGACCACTGTTGCTAGTCTCCCCAGGGTCAAGCAGAGAGTAGTAGAGCACAGAAGAGTGCAGAAAGCTTGCAAATAGCAACGTATAACTCGAAAGCCAAAGGCATTCTAACCTAACCAGACCTAACCTGACCTAACCGGACGTGGAATAACTGAACCTAACGTGCCGCCACCTCTACTGCTGGCTTCCCCAGAGACAAGCAGAATATGCTAGAGCACAACAGAGCACACAGGTCCACAGAATATCAGTGTTGCGCGCATAAGTCTACGCTACCCTTACCTAGCCCAATCCAAGCTAACTAAACCAAACGTAATCTAGCAATGCCTACCGTGCCGCGTCCAGTATTGCTGACCTCCAAAGTGTCAAGCAGAGTATAATAGAGGAGATCAGAGCGCGGGAATACATAGAATCGCAGTGTATAGCGGAAGAGTCGATGCTATCCAAATATAATCGAAGCAAACGTAACATGACAAGACGTATCCTATCGCAAACTAACGTTCCGAGACCACCATTACTGGCTTCCCCATATCCGAGCAGATCATACTAAAGAACAGTAGATCGTAGGAATCCACCGAATAACAGTGTATTCCGCGAAAGTCAAATATATCCAATCCTAACCCAGACTTGCTTAACGTAGCCAAATGTGCCTGACTCAATCTAGCGGGCCGCGTCCACTATTACTGGCATCCCCAGAGCAACGCAGATCATATTAGAGCACAATAGATGGCAGAAATCCGCCGAATAGCAGTGTATAGCACAAAAGTCGGAGTTATCCGGTCTCAACCTAGCCAAGCATAACATAACCAAACGTCACATTACTCAACCTAACAGGCCTACACCATTATTGCTGGCCTACCCAGATACAAGCAGAGCATACTAGAGCACTGTAGAGCTCAGAAATCCGCCGCATTGAGGTGTACAGTGTAGTAAAGGATGACTTTATCAATCCTCTCCGAACCTAACTTATCCAAACGTATCCAATCCCATCCTAACATGCCTAGCCTTCTACTGCTGCTCTCTCCATCGCCAGGCAGGGTATATTTGGGTTGAATAGAGCGCAAAGGTACAAGGATGGCAGTGTATATCGCGAAAGTCAAGGATATCCAAGCCAAACGCAAACAAACCTGAACTAACCAAGCGCAACCTAACCCAACCGAACGCGCCGCGGTCACTATTCCTGAAATTCCTAAAGCAAATCAGGGAACATTAGCTCAGAGTAGAGCACAGAAATCTAGCGATTAGCAGTGTAAAGCACAAAAGTCAAAGCTACACCATCCTAACCTAGCCAGACATTACATACGCAGACGTTACGTACCACGACCTGACGTGACACGGCCGGTATTGCTGGCTTCGCGAGAGCTAAGGAGAGTATAGCGGAGCAATGTAGAACGCTAAAATCGCCCGGATACCAGTGTATAGCACAAAAGACAAGGATATCCTAACCAAACCTAGCCAAACCTGACACATCCAATCGAAACATATCCCAACCTAACGTGCCGAGAGCACTATACCTGGCGTCCACAGAGGCAAGCATAGTGTGATAGCGCTCAGAAGGGCACAGAAGTCCATAGAATAGCAGTGTGTAGCACAAGGGTCGAACTCATCCTAACCAAATTTAAGCGAACCTAACCTAACCAAGCGTAACCTAACTCAACCAATCGCGTCAGGAACGCTATTGCAGGCCTCCTCAAAGACAATCAAATGCTAGTAGCGCGGTGCAGTGCATCAGTCCTAACGGAGCGAATCCAAACGTAACCTAACTCAACCTAGCACGACGAGGACACCATTACGCCCCCCTCCCCCCCAGAACAAAGTAGAACATGCTTGATCAACGTAGGAATTCAAGGTATAGCTGTGTACAGCAGAGAATTCAAAGCAAACTTATCCTGACCTAACGAAACGTAACGTAACCGAACGTAACATAGGTCTTCCTAACGTGCCGATACATCTATTGCTGCCTGCCTCAGAGCCTAGCAGAACATATTAGAGGAGTGTAGAGCGCAGAAGTCGATATAATTGCAGTGTACATCATAAAGGACAAAGCTACCCTATCCTAACCTAACCAAACGTATCATACCCAAACGCAACCGAACCGAACCTAACGTGCCTGGACTACTGTTGCTGGCCTCCCCATGCCCAAGCAGAACGTATTAGAGGAGATAAGAGAGCAGATGCCAATATAAAAGCAGTGCATAACAGAAAGGTCGAAGCTTCCCAAACCTGACCCAAACCAGCCTAACCTAACCAAACGTAACATGACTCGAACAAATGTGCCGAAACCAACATTGCCGGCCGCTCCATTGACAGGCAGAGCAGATTAGAATACAGCAGGGGACAGAAATCCACCGAAATGTAGTCAATAGCGCAAAAGTCAAAGCTATCCCAACCAAACATAGCCTAACCTAACGTAACCAAACGTAACCTAACACAACCAAACGTGCCACGACCGCTGTTGCTGGCCCCATCAGAGACAAGCAGATGGTATTGGAGCAACGCAATGTACAGATATCGACCTAATAGCAGTGCGAAGCGCAAAAGTCAATGCTCTCCTACACAAACGTGGAATAAATAAACCTGTCGCGCCGCGGCCACGATTTCTGGAATTCTCAGTGCAAAGCAGAGAACGCTAGATCCAAGTAGAGCGCAGAAGTCCACCGAACAGAAGTTTACACCACGAAAGGCAACGCAATCCAGAGCTAGCCCAAGCTAATATAACCTAACCAAACGTAGCCTAACACAACCTGACGCGCCGAGAACCCTATTACAGGCCTGCCCCGAGTAGAGCAGGGTACAGTAGAGCAATGTAGATCGTAGAGATCCACCGAACAGTGCTGTACAGCACAAGAGTCACAGCTATCATATACTAACCTAATCAACCGCGGCACTGCCATACGCTGCATAGCAAAGCTTATCGTGCAACGGCCACTATTGCTGGCATCCCCAGATTCGAGGGGGGTACAGCAGAGGACAGAAGAGCGCTGAAAGCCACCAAATAGCAACGTGTAGCACAAAAGTCAAAGGCATCCTAACATAACGAGGCCTAATCTAACCTAATCGAACGTAGAATAGCTAAACCAAACGTGCCTGTACCACTGCTGCTCTTTTCCCCAGAGTCAAGCAGAATGTTGTAGAGCACATCAGAGCACACAGGTCCAAGGGACATCAGGGTTGAGCATATAGGTCAATGCTACCCTAATCAAACCCAACCCAATCTAACGTAACCAAGCGTAATCTAACTCAGCATAACGTGCCTCGTCAAGTATTGCAAACCTCCGCAGAGGCAAGCAGAGCATAACAGTGGATAACGGTGCGCATACGTCCATAGAATCACAGTGTACATCAGAAAAGTCGAAGCTATCCTAATCTAACCAAAGCAAACATCACGTGGACAAACGTACCCTATTTCAACCAACCGTGCCGAGACATCCATCACAGACTTCCCCAGAGCCGAGGAGAACATACTGGGGCACAATAGAGCGTAGGAAGCCACCGAATATCAGTGTATACCACGAAAGCCACATCTATCCAAACCTAACCCAGAAAAACTTAACGCAAACAAACGTAGCCTAACTCACCCTAACGGGCAGAGACCACTACTACTGGATTCCAAAGTCGAGAAGAGTATTGTGGAGCATCGTAAGGTGCAGAAACTCATCGAATAGCAGAATATAGCACAAAAGTCTAAGCTACACTATCCTAACATTTGCAAACGCTAAATAAAGAAGCGCTACTTAACTTTACCTTACGCGCTGAAACCACCATTCCTGGCCGCCCGAGAACCAAGCAGAATGTGCTAGAGCACAGTAAAGCGCAGAGAGCCGCCGAATAGCAGTGTATAGCACAAAAGTCAAAGCCATCCTTGCCAAACATATCCTAACATTACGTAACCGAACGTAACATAACACAACCAAACGTGCCACAATCGCTATTGATGGCTTCCCCAGAGACAAGCCGATGCTAGTAGGGCAATGCAGTGTACAGATATCGACGGAATAGCAGTGTAGGGCGTAAAAGTTAAAGCCATCCTCTCCTAACCCAACAAATCGTAGCAGAACCGAGCGTAACAAATCTCGAAGTAACGAGCCGCCACCATTACTGCTAGGCTCTCCAGATTCGAGCATAGTATAGTAGAGCACAGTAGAGCGTTCGATTCCATCTAATAAGAGTATATAACTAGAAAGACGAGGCTACCCTAATCTATCGTGACGTAACCAAATCTAACCGATCGTGTTGTGGCTCAAGCTAACGTGCCGCGAACACTATTGCTGGCCGCTCCAGAGCCAAGCAGAACATATTAGCGGCGAGTAGAGCGCAAGAATCCATAGAATCGCAGTGCATAGCGGAGAAGTCAATGCCAAACAAACTTAACACAGGCAAATGCGACCTAACAGAACGAAGCCAAACTCAACACAACGAGACGCAGCCGCTATTGCTTGACCCCCAAGAGCCAAGCAGAATATAGCAGAGCGCAGTAGAGTGCAGACATACGCCGAATAGCAGATTATGCCACGTTAGGCGAAGCTATACAAACATAACCCACGAGAACGTAACCCAACAAAACGTGGCCTAACTTAACCTAACAAGTCGAGAACGCTATCACTGGCCTCCCCGTGTCTAGCAGATCATAGCAGAGCAATGTATAGCGAAGAAGTCCACCGTATAGCGATGTAGAGGACAAAAGTCACAGCTGACTTGCCCAAACCTGACCAATCGTAGCATTACCGAACGTAGCATAGCAAAACGTATCGTGCCACGATCACTATCGCTGGCTTCCTCAGAGACGAGTTGAAAATGGTAGAGCACAGGAGAGCACACAGGTTCGTAGAATATCTGTTTTCAACACATAAGTCAATGATTACCTACCCTAACCCAACCCTACCTAACCTAACCAGACGTAATCTATCCCAGCCTAACGTGCCGCGTCCAGTATTGCTGACCTCCACAGAGCCATGCAGAGCATAATAGAGTAGGGCGGAGAACAGGTATCCATAGAATCGCAGTGTATAGCAGAAAAGCCTAAGGTACCCATACCTAATCATAGCACACAACTTAACCAAACGTACCCTACCCCAACCTAGCGTGCCGAGACCACCATTACTGGCTTCCCAGAGTTAAGCAGAACATACTAGAGCGCAGTAGAGCGTAGGAACCCTCCGAATGAAAGTGTATACCGCGAAAGTCAAATCTATGCAAACCTAACCCTATCTAACCTAACGTAACCAAACGTGCCTAACTCAATGTGACGGACCGAGACCACAATTACTGGCCTCCCCAGAGTCGAGCAGAGTATTGTAGAGCCACGTAGAGCATGGGCACGCAACGAATAGCAGTGTATTGCACAAAAGTCAAAGCTATCTTCTCCTACCTTATCGAAGCGCAATTTAATCAAACGCAACAAAGCTTAACCTTACGCGACGATACCACAATTGCAGGCCTTCCCATGGCCAAGCAGAATAAACTAGAACCTAGTGGAGAGCTGAAAAGCTCCGAGTAGCATTGTATAACACAAAAGTCATAGCCATCCTAAGCAAACTTAGCCTAACCCAACCTTGCCAAACGTAACATAACACAGCCAAACGGGCCGTGATCACAATTGCAGGCCTCCCCAAGGACGAGGAGAGTATAGTAGAGCAATGGTAAGCGCAGAATCCCACCGAGTAGCAGTCTATGGCGCAAAAGTCGGAAGTTATCCTGTCCTAACCTCGCCAAACGCAACATAACATAGCGTAACATGACCCAACCGAACCGGCCTAAACAATTAATGCTGTCCTACCCAGAGTCAAGCAGAACATGCTAGAGCCCAATAGAGCGCAGAAATCCGTCGCATTGTAGTGTAAAGTGACAAAGCAATAGATAACCTAACCTATCATGTCCTAATCTAACTTAGCCAATCGTATCCAATCCCACCTTAACAAGCCTTGCCATCTACTGCTGGACTCCCAATCGCCAAGCAGGGCATATTTTGGGTAAAGTAGAGCGCAGAGGTACAAGGATTGCAGTGCATAGTGCGAAAGACAAGGATATCCTAGCCTAAGATATACAAACCTAACCTAACACAACCTAACGCGCCGCGGCCACTATTTCTGAAATTCCTAGAGCAAAGCAGGGAATATTAGATCAGAGTGGACCGCAGAAAACTAGCGGACAGCAGTGTACTGCACGAAAGTCGTGGCTACTCTTGCCTAACGTAGCCAAACATAATACCAGCGAACATAACATATTTCAATCTAACGTGCGAAGACAACTATTTCTGGGATCCCAAGTGCCAAGTTGTACAATATTACAGAACAGTAGATGGCAGGAATACACAGAACAGCAGTACGTAGTACAAATCTCGTAGCTGTCCTATCCTAAACTAACCAAACGTATCGTAACCAAACATAGAATAACTCGGCCTAACGTCCCGGGACCAATAATGTTGGCCTCCCAGAGCAAAGCAGAATGTAGTAGATCACGGTGGAGCGGAGAAATACACCGAATAACAGTGTGCAGCGGGATAGTCAAGGCTATATTGGACGAACGAAACACAACCTAACCAAGCGAAATGTAACCGCACTCTGCCTAGCGTGCCGAGACCACCATTGCTGGCATTGCCAGAGCCAAACAGAAAGTATTAGAGCACAGTGGAGCGCAGAAATCCACCGCATTGCAGTTTGTAGCACAAAAGTCGAAGATATCCTAACATAAACTGACCTAACCCATCCTAACCTAACGTAACCTATCTCGTCATAGGGCGCTGAGACCACAACTGCTGGCTTCCTCAGATCCAAGCAGAACACGCTAGCGCACAGTAAAGCGCATCAATGCTCTTAATAACGGTGCGTGTCAAAGAAGTCGAAGCTATCATATTCTAACATAGGATAGGTAGTCCAGCGGTAGTGGCCGCGGCACGAGGCTCAGTTAAGTTAAGCTTGGCTATGCTACGATTGTTTAGGTTTGGGTAGAATAGCTTTGACTTTTGCGCTCTGCACCACGATTAGGCGATCTCCTGCGCTCTACTCTGCTCTAGTGTGCTCTGCTTGGCTCTGTGCATGGCAGCAATAGTGGTCCCAGCACGTTAGGATATCTTAAATTGCGTATGGTTACTCTACCTTAGTTAAGGTTAGGATGGGATAACTTTCACTCTTACGCTGTACACTGATTTTCTAATATCTAACATTCTCCGATTTGCTCTGTGGAGGCCAGAAAAAGTTTCCGCGGCGCGATAGATTGTGTCAGGCTACGCTTGGCAATGTTACGTCTGGTTACGTCATATTTGATTACGTGCGGATATGGAATCTTTGACTTTTGCTCTATGCACTGCCATTCGGTGGATTTCTGCCCTCTTCGTAGCTCTACTGTACCCCACTCGTCTCTGGGGAGGCCAGCAATGGCGACCGTGGCACGGTAGGTTGGGCTTCGTTGCGTCTTGCTAGGATAACTTAGGCTAGGTTTGGCCTGGATGGAATTGATTTATGGTATGCACCGCTATTCGGTGTATATCTGCGGTCTGCGTTGCTCTACTAGCCTCTGATTATTTCTGGGGATGCCAGCAATGGCGGGCGTGGCACGTCTTGCTGTGTTAGGCTACGTTTGGTTTGGATGGAGAAGGGTATATTTGGTTAGGATGGCTTTGACATTTGTGCTATACAATGCTATTCGGTGGATTTTTGCACTGGACTGCGCTCCAGAATACTCTGCTTGGCCATGCAGAGGCCAGCAGTAGCGCTCTCGGCACGTTAGTCTTAGTTACCTTGTGTTTGGTTATTCTACATTTGGCTAGGTTAGGATAGGATAGCTTATTCTTTTGTGCTATGCACTGCTCTTCGGCAGATTTCTGCGCTCTACATTGTTCTACTATATTCTGCGCGAACCTTGGGATGTCAGCAATGTCAGCACGTTAGGCTTTGTTAGAATACGTTCGGTACCGTTGGTATTTGTTGCGTTATTTAGCGATCGCTTTGACTTTCCTGTTATAAGCTGTTATTAGGTGGAATTCTGCGCTCTACTGTGCTCTACTATACCATGCACCAGTTTGGGGGGCCCAGCAATAGTGGCCGCGGCACGTCATTTTGTGTTATGTTACGTTTGGTTATGCCAAGATTTGATAGGTTAGGGAAGTATGGTTTTAACTCTTGTGCTGTACACTGCTATTCGGTGGTATTCTGCGCTCTATGTGCTCTAATACGCACTGCCTTGCTCTGGCGTGGTCAACAATGGCGGTCTGAGCACTTTAGGTTGATGCAGGTTGTGTTCGGCTATGCTCTATTTGGACATGTAAGGCAGGGATAGCTGGACTTTCGTGCTATACACTGCTCTTCGTGAATCCCTACGCACCACTGTGATCTAATCTTCTCTGTCTTTTGCTGAGGAGGCCAGAAATTGTGCCCGCGGCGCGTCAGGTTGAGTGAGGTTACGTTTGGCTAGGTTAGGTTAGGATAGCGTTGCTTTGACTTTTGTGCTGTACACGGCTATGCGGTGGATTTCTGCACCCTTCGTTGATCTACTATACCCCACTCGACTCTGGGGAGGCCAGCAAAGGCGGTCGTGGCACGATAGGTTGTGTCAGGTTACGTTTGGTTATGTTAGGCTTTGTCAGGCTTGGTTAGGATGGCGTTGGCATTTGTGCTATAGACAGATATTCTGCGAATTTCTGCGCCGTACTATTCTCTAGTATGTGCTGCTTGGCTCTGGGAGGCCAGTAATGAAGCTCTCGGCACGTCAGTTTGAAATACGCTATGTTTGTTTAGGCCACGATAGTCCCTGTTATGTAAGGGAAGCTTTGCCCTTCGCGGTATAAATTGCTCTTCGGTGGATTTCTGCGCACCGCTGTGCTCTATTATGTTCTGCCTGGCCCTGAGGAGGCCAGCAATATTGTCCTCGGCAGGTTAGGTTAATTTCTGTTACGTTCATTTATGTTGCGTTTGGTTTGGTTAGAATAGGGTGCTTTTGACTTTTGTACTATACACTGCTACCCTATGGATTCCTGCGCTCTCCTCTCCTGTAATATGTCCTGCAGGTCTCTGTGGATGGCTGCAATAGACGTCGCGTCACGGTATGTTGTGTGAGGTTACGCTTGGTTACGTTACGTGTGGTTAGATTAGGACAGGATAGCTTTCACTTTTGTGCTATACACAGCTACACGGTGGATCTTTGCCTTCCACATTGCGCTAATATGCTCTGCTGGTCTCTGGAAAGGCCACCAGTTGTCGTCTCGGCAGGTTAGGTTGAGTTATGTTACGTTTGGTTATGATTATTTCGTCTGTGTTAGGTCAGGATTGCTTTGACTTTTCTGCTCAATTCTACTATTCTATAGACTTCTGGGCTCTACTGCGCTCTACTATTCTCTGCTCGGCCCTAGGGTGGCCAGTAATGGTCTTCGCGGCATGTTATGTTGAGTTGGGCTACGTTCGGTAAGATTAAGTTAGCTTGGGTTAGGTCCATATAGCTTTGACTTTCGTGCTGTACACTATTATGCGCTCAATTTCGGCGCCCTACATTTCTCTGCTACACTCTACTTGAGCCTGTAGAGGCCAGCAATATTGGTCACAGAACGTTGGGCTTGTTAGCTTACGTTTGGTTATGTTAAGTTTTGCTGGGTTAGGAGGGAATTACTTAGACTTTTGTGCCATACTCTGCC
This sequence comes from Eufriesea mexicana, assembly GCF_001483705.2. Classification (NCBI taxonomy): domain Eukaryota; kingdom Metazoa; phylum Arthropoda; class Insecta; order Hymenoptera; family Apidae; genus Eufriesea; species Eufriesea mexicana. The sequence continues at coordinate 138,857 of NW_016912138.1, forward strand.
ATTCGGTGGATTTCTGCGCTCTGCTGTACCCTAATATGCTCTGCTAGGCTCTGGGAAGCCAGCAACTGTGGTATCGGCACGTTATATATAGTTATACAGCGTTCAGTTATGTCAGGTTATGTATGGTCAGGTTAGGGTATCTTTGACTTTTGTGCTTTGGTCTGCATTGCGTCGGACTTCTACGCACTACTGTGCTCTAGTACATTCTGAGAGGCCCTGGAGACATCAGCAATATTGGTCCAGGCATGATAGGTTAAGATACGTTACGCTGGTCTATGTCACGTTTAGTTATGTTAGGCAGGTGTAGTTTTGACGTTTGTGGTATAAACTACTTTTCTGTGGATTTGTGCTCTCTACAGTATTCTTATATGGCCTGCTTTGCTCTGCGGAGGGCAGAGATAGCGGCCGCGGTACATTAGCTTGAATTAGGTCACGTTTGGTTATGTTATGTTTGTTTGAGTCAGATTTGGATAACATTGACTTTGCTGCTATTCCGGGCGACCTATGTATTTCGGTGCTCTCTTCTTCTGTGATATGTTCTGCTTGGCTCTTTGGAGGCTAGCAGTACTGGTCACCGCAAGGTAGGTTGCGTTAGATTACGTTTGGTTTGGTTTGGCCAGGTTGGGTCTGGATTGGACAGCTTTGACTCATGTTCTTGTTACTGATATTCCATGGACTTCTGCGCACTACAGTGCTCTATCGTCCTCTGCTTGTCAACGAGGACGCAAGAAATGATGCTCGCGGTACGTTAGTTTAAGTTATGTTACGCTCGGTTATGTTAGGTTGGCTTAAGTTTGGAAGGGATTGCTTTGACTTTTGTGCTATACACTACCTTTCGGACGATATCTGCGCTTCGCGTTGCTCTACTAGCGTCTGCTTGTCTCTGGGGATGTCAGCAATAGTGGTCTAGGCGCGTTATGTTGAGTACCGTTATGTTCGGTTAGGTGATGTCATGTTAGGTTTGGTCAGGATATCATTGACTTTTGTGATATAGACGGCAGAGCTGTGGATTTCAGGGCTCTACTGTGCTCTAGTATATTCCGCTTGGCTCCGCGTGTGACAGCAATAGTGTTCTCGGCACATTAGGTTGAGTTATGGTACGTTTGGTTAGGTTAGGATAGTACAGGTTAGGTTAGAATACCTTTGACCGTTCTGCTTGTCATTGCCATTCTATGGGCTTCCGCAATCAACATTCCTGTAATATGTTCTGCTTGGCTATGTGGAGTCCAGCAGTAGTCGCTATGTCGGGATTGGCTTCGTTTGGTTCGGATATATATGTTTGGTTTAAGTGCGGGTTGCTTTGGCTTTTCTGCTACACACTGCGATCCTACGGATCACTGCGCTCTACTCTACTCTAATATTATCAGCTTCGCTCTGAGGAGGATAGCAATGGTCGTCTCGGCACGTTAAGTTGTATTAGGTCACATTCGGTTAAGGCAAGTTCTGAAAGGTACCGTCTGGATACCTTCGACTTTCGTACTGTACACCGTTATTCTGTAGATTCCTGCGATCTGCTGTGCTATACTATTCTCTGCCTGGCCATGGCGAGGACAGAAGTACCGTTCGAGGCATGTTATGTTGACTAGGCTACGTTTGACTTGGTTACATGGTTTTGGACTAGGTTCGTACAGCTTTGACTTTTCTGCTGGACACTGCCATTCTAAGGATTTTAGCGCTCTACTCTACTCTGATATGTCCTGCGTGGCTCTGTGGAGGCCAGAAATAATAGTCGCGGCAAGTTAGGTACCGTTTGGTTAAGTTTGATTATGCTAAGATTGGTTAGGTTTGTATATGATAGCTACGGCTTTTGTGCTAAACACTGCTGTAAGGTGGATTTCGGCGCACTGCTGTGCTTTAATATTTTCCGCTTGGCTCTGGGCAGGCCAGCAATTCAGGTCCTGGCACATTAAGTTGTGCTATGTTACGTTTGCTTAGGGTAGGTCAGACAAATTTCGATGAGGGTAGATCCGAATTTTGTGCTATGCACTTCTATTCGGTCGACTTCTGCGTCCTATCTTGCCCTACTGTATTCTGCTTGGCCCTGGCTATGCCACCAACAGTGGCCTCGCACGTTGGATTGAGCTATGTTACGTAAAGCAATAGCGATCACTATTTCTGGCGTTCCCAGAGACTAGCGGGGTATAACAGGGCACAGTTTAGGACAGATTTCCAAAAAATATTAGTATCGCGCACAAAATTCAAAGCTATCCTAACCTAACCCAACCAAACTTAACATAACCAAACGTAACCTGACACAATCCAATGTGCCTAGACCACTATTGCTGATTTCCACAGAGCCAACCAGAATATACTAGAACACACTGGAGCGCAGATATCCGCCACGTTGCAGTGTAACGAATATGATCCGAACTTATCCCTACTTAACCTGTCATAACCTAACCTAACCATACGTAGCCTGACTCAAATTGAAGTGTCGATGCCGCTAATGCTGGCCCACACAGAGACAAGCTGAACAGCTTAGTGCGATGCAGTTAGCAATATCCGCCGATTAGCAGTGCATAGGGCAAACGTCAATAATACAACCCCTAACCTAACAAATCGTAAAAAAACCAAGCGTAACATAGCCGAAACTACCGTATCGCGGCCACTATTGCTGGCCTGCCTAGAGACAAGCAGAACACATCAGAGGAGTGTAGAGAGCAGAAATCTACAGGAGAACAGTGTATACCGCGGCAGTGAAGGATAACCTAACCCAAACAAGCTTCACCTAACGTAACGTAGCATAACTCAACATAACGTGACGAGACCACAATTACTGGCCACCACAGTGTCGGGCAGAGTATGGTACAGCAATGTAGAGTGCAGAAATCCAACGAAGGAAAGTGTGTAGCGCAATTGTCAAGGATAATGTGACCAAACAAAACCTAACCTGACACACCAAGCTTAACATAACAAAGCCTAACGTGACGCGACTACTATTGCTAGCGCCCCAGAGTCAAGCAGCTTGTGGAATAGCACAGTAGGGCCCAGAAACACATAGGATAGCTGTGTTGAGCACAAAAGTCAAAGCTATCCTGACCTAACCCGGAGGAACCTAACCCGACAAAACTGAGTCTAACTCATCCTAACGTGCCGCGACCTGTGATACTGGCATCCAAAGAGCCAAGCAGAGCATAATAGAGGGGAGTAGAGCACCGAAATCCATAGAATCGCAGTGTATAGCAGAAAAGTCGAAGCTACCCAAACCTAACCATAGCTACCATAAGAATATGATCCGAACTTATCCCTACTTAACCTGTCATAACCTAACATAACCATACGTAGCCTAACTCAAATTGAAGTTTCGATGCCGCTAATGCTGGCCCACACAGAGACAAGCTGAACAGCTTAGTGCGAAGCAGTTAGCAAAATCCGCCGATTAGCAGTGCATAGGGCAAACGTCAATAATACAACCCCTAACCTAACCAATCGTAAAAAAACCAAGCGTAACATAGCCGAAACTACCGTATCGCGGCCACTATTGCTGGCCTGCCTAGAGACAAGCAGAACACATCAGAGGAGTGTAGAGAGCAGAAATCTACAGGAGAACAGTGTATACCGCGGCAGTGAAGGATAACCTAACCCAAACAAGCTTCACCTAACGTAACGTAGCATAACTCAACATAACGTGACGAGACCACAATTACTGGCCACCACAGTGTCGGGCAGAGTATGGTACAGCAATGTAGAGTGCAGAAATCCAACGAAGGAAAGTGTGTAGCGCAATTGTCAAGGATAATGTGACCAAACAAAACCTAACCTGACACACCAAGCTTAACATAACAAAGCCTAACGTGACGCGACTACTATTGCTAGCGCCCCAGAGTCAAGCAGCTTGTGGAATAGCACAGTAGGGCCCAGAAACACATAGGATAGCTGTGTTGAGCACAAAAGTCAAAGCTATCCTGACCTAACCCGGAGGAACCTAACCCGACAAAACTGAGTCTAACTCATCCTAACGTGCCGCGACCTGTGATACTGGCATCCAAAGAGCCAAGCAGAGCATAATAGAGGGGAGTAGAGCACCGAAATCCATAGAATCGCAGTGTATAGCAGAAAAGTCGAAGCTACCCAAACCTAACCATAGCTACCATATCCAAACCAAACGTAGCGTATCTTAACATAACTTGGCGAGATCACTATTCCTGTCTTCCCCAGAACAAAGCTGCACATGGCAGATCACAGTGGAGGGCCGAAATCCACCAAGTAGCAGTTTATAACACAGAAGGCAAAGCCATCCACACCTAACCTAACCAATCGTAACATACACTAACGTATCCTAATTCAACCTAGTGTGCAGCGACCACTGTTGCTGGCCTACCCAGGGTTGAGCAGAGTATAATAGAGCAGAGTAGAGCGTAGAAATCCACCGTATATCAGTCTTTGCCAGGAAAGTCAACGCCATCCAAACTTAACCGACGCTAACGTAACATAACCAAACGTACCCTAACCCTTCATAATGTGCCGAGACCACTAGTACTGGCTTCCCCAGAGCCGAGCAGATCATACTAGAGGACATAAGAGCGCAGAATCCCATCGCGTTACAGTGCACAGGACAGAAGTCAAAGGTACGCTAACCTAAGGCAGACAAACAGAATCTTACCGAACTTAACCCAACTCAATCTAACGCGCCGCGGAAACTACTTCTGGTCCCGCCAAAGCAAAGCAGAGCGTACATGACCGCATTAGTGCGCAGAAATCCTCCGAATTGCAGCGAGCAGCACAAAAGTCGAAACCACCCTATCCTACCATAACCAGACGCACCATAGCAATGCGTATTATAACCCAACCTAACGTGCCTAGACCACTATTGCTGACCACCCCAGAGCCGAGCAGAATACACTAGGGCACAGTAGAGCGCAGAATACAGCCGCACTGCTGCATAAAGTACTAAAGTCAAAGATAAATTAACCTAACCTGGTTTAACCTGTCCTAGCCCACTATTGCTGTCCTTCGCGGAGCCGCGCTGAACATATTAGAGCACAGTAGCGCGCAGGAATCCACCGCAATGCAGCGTGAAGCAGAAAAGTCAAAGGTATCCTTACCTGACATGCCCTAACCGAACCTAACCGAACGTAACCTATTTAAACATAACATGCCTAAAACACTGTTGCTGGCCTCGCCACTGTGAAGCAGAGCATTTTAGAGCAATGTAGAGCATAGAAATCTACCGAATAATGGGGCATAGCACACAAGTCAAAGCTAACCTATCCTATCCTAGCCAATCGTGATATTACCGATCGTAGCCTAACAAAACCTATCGTGACACTGCAGCTATTGCTGGCCGCCGCAGAGTCGAGCAGTGTATACTAAGGTAGAGTAGAGCGCAGGAAGCCACCAAATGGAAATGTACAGAACAAAAGTCAAAGATATCCTATACCTACCTAACCAAGCGTGCTCTAACCGAACGCAGCATAACTCAGCCTTCGATGCCGAAACCACCAGTGCTTGCCACCCCCAGCGACAGGTGGAGCATATTAGTGCACTCTAGAGCGCAGAAATGCATCGAATAGCAGTGCATAGCACAATAATCATATCTACCCTATGCTAACCTAACCAAACGTAACCTAACCGAACGCAGGCTAACAAAATCTAACGTGCCGCGATTACTATTACTGGCGTCCCCAGAGCCAAGCGGAATATATTAGATGCGAGTAGAGCGCAGAAATCCATAGAAGCGCGGTTTACAGCAGAAAAGTCAAAGATACCCAAACATAACCCATACCAACATATTCTAACCTGACATATCCAAACAGAGCATAACGTGCCGCGACCATTATTGCTAGCTTCCGCAGGAAAAGCAGATTTGAGTAGAGCGCAGTAGAGGGCGGGAATCCACCGAAAAACAGTGTATAGCACGAGAGTGGGAGCTATCCTTACCAAACATGGCCTAACCTGGCATAACCAAACGTGACCTATCTCAATTTAACGTGACACGACTACCATTGGTAGACTCACTGGAGCCGTGTAGTGTGTGGTAGAGCAATGTGGAGCGCAGAAGTCCCGCGGGTAGTAGTGTATGGCACAAAAGTCAAGGCTATCCTCTCGTAACCTAAACAAACGTAACAAAACCATGCGCAACTTAGGAGAGCCTAACGAGCCGCGGCCACTATTTCTGGCCCCACAGTGCAAAGCGGGTTATGCAGCTTTACGTTACATTTCTGCGCTCTATTGCGCTCTAGTATTATCTGCTGGTCTCTTGGGAAGCCAGTAATGATGGTCTCGGCACATCATTCTGAGTTAGGTTGCGCTTGGCTTGACTAGGATGGGGTGGATTTGGTACGGATAGCTTCGACCTTTTTGCTCTCCGCCGCTGTACGGGCGATCCCTGAGAACTGCATTGCCCTACTAGCATCTGCTTGTCTGTGTGGGGGCCGTCAACAGCGGTTGTGGCATTTTGGGTTGAGTTAGGTTACGCTTGGTTAGGCCTTGTTAGGCTAAGTTTGGTTAGGGTGCGTTCCACCTTTGTGCTATACACTGCTATTCGGTCTATACCTGCGAACTGCATTGTTGTACCAGCATTGCCTTGTCTCTGGGGAGGCCAGCAATAGTGGCCGTGGCACGTCTGGTTTAGTAAGGTTGCGTTTGGTTATGTTAGGTTTGGGTAGCTTTGACTTTTACGCCGTACACCGCTATTTCGTGGATTCCTGTGCTCTATAGTGTTGTAATGTATTCAGCATGGCCCTGGGAAGGCCAGCAATATTGACCTGGGCACGCAAGGGTTGAGTTAGGTTGCACTTGGCTTTGCTAGGCTATGATATGTTTGGTAACTGTAGCCTTGCCTTTGGGCTACACACTGCTATTCGGTCGATGCATGAGCACTGGATTGCTCTACTTGCATTTGCTTGCATCTATCGGCACGTTACGCTTAGTTACGTTGCGTTCGGTTGAGTTAGGTTGGTTCAGGCTTGGTTAGGATAGTTTTGACTTTTGTGCTATGCGCTCCTATTCGGACGATTTCAGCGTTCTACATTGCTCTGCTATATTCTGACTAGCTCGCGTATGGCCAATTGCGTCCGTGGCTCCACTGCTTGTGCTACGTTACGTCCGTTTATGATAGGTTTCGTTACGTTAGGATGTGATTGCCTTGACTTTTATGCTACACACCGCTATTTCGTGTATTCCTGAGCCCCACGTTATTCTAGTATGCTGTGCTTGTCTCTGTGGAGGCCAGGAATTGTGGCGCCGTCAAGTAAGGTTGAGTTCGGTTTCACTTGTATTCGCTAGGTAGGGATAGATTTGATTAGGACAGCTTTGGCTTCTGTGCTATACACTGTCATTCGTCCGATATCTGTAAACAGCGTTGCTCTTCTAGCATCTGCCTATCTCTGTTGAGGCCAGCAAAAGTGGTCGTGGCACGTTTTGTTCGGTTAGGTTACGTTTGGTGGGTTAAGGCAATGATATGTTTGGTTCGGACGGCTTCGACTTTTGTGCTTTACGCTGACATTAGGTTGCTTTCTGCGCTCTACTCTTCTCTAGCATGTTCTGCTTGGCTCTGTGGAGGTCACCAATAGTGGCCTCGGCACGTTAGCTTCAGTTATGTCACGTTTGGTTAGGTTACGCTTGTTTGGGTTAGAGGCGAATAACTTTGACTTTCCAGGCACAGATTGCTATTGGGTGGATTCCTGCGCCATACACTGCTCTTGTATACACTGCTTGACTCTGCGGAGGATCGGCAATAGTGGTCGCTCCACGTTAGGTTGTGTTAGGTTGAGTGTGGTTATGTTGCGATTGGTTGGGTTAGGAAAGGAGATCTTTGCATTTTGAACTATACACCGCAATACGACGGACTGCTGCACTCTACTGTGGACCAAAATGCTCAGCATGGCTCTGGGAAAGCTATCCTCTCCTAACCTGAAGAAACGTAACGTAACCGAACGTAGCACAACTAAATCTAACGTGGCGAAAGCACTATTGCTGACTTCCACAGAGCCGCGCAGCACATATTAGGGGAGAGTAGATCGCAGAGATGCATAGAGTCGCAGTGTAAAGTAGAAAAATTAGAGATATCCCAACTTAACCCATTATAACGTAACCTAACATAACGTAGCATAACTCAACGTGACGTGTCGCGACCGCTATTGCTGGCCTCACCAGGGCCAAACAGAATATAGCAGAACGCAGTAGAGTGCAGAAATCCACCGAATAACGGCGTATGGCACGAAATTCAAAGCAATCCTAAGCGAACTTATCATAACCCATCCTAGCCAAACGTAACCGAATTCAACGTAACCTGCAGAGACCACAAATAGTGGCCTCCCCAGAGCCAAGTAGAAAATATTACGCCACAGTAGAGCGCAAGAATTCGTATCACTGCATTGTATATCGCAAAAAAACGAAGGTAACCTAAGATAACCTGACCTAACCTATCATAGCCGAACGTAGCATAACTCAACATAACATAACGAGACCACTATTGCTGCCCCCTCCCCCTCCCCCCAGAGACAAGCGGTATATACTGCAGCACATTAGATCGCAGAAGTGTTCCGAGGAGCAGCGCGTAGCAGAGAATTCAATGGTACCATGTCCTAACGTAACAAACCGTATCGTAGCCAAACGTAACATAACTTAACCCAACGCGCCGTGGCCACAATTGCTGGCCTCCACAGTGCAAAGCAGAAAATATTAGAGCACAGTAGAGCCCAGAAATCCACCGTGTAGCCCTGTGTTGCACAAACCAAAAGCTATCCTATCCTAAACTATCCACATGTGACGTAACAAATAGTTACATAACTGAAGCTAGGGTGCCGAGACCACTGCTGCTATCCTCTCCATAGCCAGGCTGAGCATATTAGAGAAACGTGGAGCACAGAAATCCACCGAACAGTAGTGTATAGCCCAAAAGTTAAAGCTATCCTGTCCAAACATAGCCAGACCCAAACTAACCGAACTTAACCTAACTCAACGTAAAGTGCCGAGACATCTATTGCTGGCATTCCCACAGCCAAGCCGAAGATATTAGAGAACTGCAGGACGCAGAAATCCACCTGATAGCAGACAACAGCACTAAAGTCGAAGCTATCCTCTCCTAACCTAACTAACCGCAACATAAACGAACGTAACATAAATCAACCTATCACATAGTCATAATCAATAAATCACATAGCAGGGCACATTAGTGGAGACAAGGACGCAGGAGTCCATAGAATCGCTGTGTACATCAGAAAAGTCATAGCTACCCAATCCAAGCCCCAACCAGCAGAATACAACCGAACATAGCCTATCTGAATCTATCATGCCGAGACCGCTGTTGCTGCCCTCCCCAGAGACAAGCAAGACAAACTAGAGTACAGTGGAGCGCAGATGTCCACCGAATAGCCATGTACGCCACGAAAGTTAATGATACCCTAACCAATCTTAGCCTAAACCAACCTCGACGAGCGTAACCTGGCTGTGTATCACGTGCAAGGACCACTATTACTGGCTTTCGCAGAGCCGAGCTGAAAATATTAGAACACTGTAGGGCGCCGAAATGCACCGAATAGCAGACATTAGCTCTAAAGCCAAAGCTATCCTCACCTAGCCTAACCAATCGTAAGCGAACTTTTCCTAACTGAAACTAGCCTGCCGCAACCGCTATTGCTGCCCTCCCGAGAGCCAGGCAAGACATACTAAAGAGCAGAAGTGCGCAGAAGTAAACCGAATAGCAGTGTACAGCAGAAAGGGTGAAGCAGTCCGAACCAAGCTCATCCTAACCCAACCTAACCGAATGTAACCTGACTCAACATAACGTGCCGAGACCACTATTGTTGGACATCCCACAGCCAAGCAGAACGGATTAGTGCAGAGTAGAACGTAGAAATCCATAGAAACGCAGTGTATATCAGAGAAGCCAAGGCTACCTCTCCTAACCTAACGAGTTGTAACATGACCAAGCGTAACCTATCTCAACCTAACGTGCCGCGACAATTACTGTCCTCACCGGAGACAAGCTGAATACTTTATTGGAGAGTAGGACGCAGAAATCCATAGTATCGCTGTTTACAGCTGAAAAGTTAGAGCTGTCCAAACATAACCCGGACCAACAGAACATGATCGTACATAGCATAACGCAACCTATCGTGCTGCGGCCACTATTGCTGGCCATCCCAGAGGCAGGCAGAACTGATTAGTGGAGAGTAGAACGCAGAAATCCATAGAATCGCCGTGTATATCAGGAAAGTCGGAGCTATCAAAACCTAATCCAAACCAACAGATCATAGCCAAACATAGCATAACTCAACCTATTGTGACGAAACCGCTATTGCTGCCCCCGCCCCAGAGACAAGCAGCACATACCAGAGCACAGTAGATCGCGGAAATCCACCGAACAGCAGTGTGCAGCACAAAAGATGGTGCTGTACGAACCAAGCTTAGCCTAACCGAACCAACCCGCACGTAACATGTCACAACATAACGTGCCGAGGGCACTATTGGCGGCATTCCGAGAGCCAAGGCTAGAATATCGGACCACTGCAGGACGCAGGAGTCCACCTAATAGCAGACTCTAGCAGTAAAGTCAACGCTATCCTCCACTAACATAACCAACCGTAGCGTAGCTGAATCTAACGTGCCACGACCACAATTGCTGGCCTCCACGGAGCCGAGCAGAACACACTGGCGGACAGTAGAACAGAGAAATCCATAGAACCGCAGCGTATATCAGAAGAGTCTGTGCAACCCAAGCCTAACCAAAACCAACAGAAGATATCCGAACATAGCATAACCTTACCTAACTTGCCGAGACCGCTATTGCTGCCATCCCAAGAACCGAGCAGAGCATGCTAGAGCACAGTAGCGCGCAGATATCTACCGTATAGCAGTGTGAAGCACAAAAGTAAAGGATGCCCTAGCTAAACTTAACATAAACAGTCCAAACCGCACGTATCCTGACCCACCATTACGTGCCGAGGCCAATACGGCTGCTCTTCCCAGAGCCAAGCAGAAAATACTAGAGCACCGTAGGGGGCAGGAATCCTCCAAATAGCAGACTATATCACTAAAGTTAAAGCTACCCTCAGCTAATCTAGCCAATTCTAACATACACAAACGTAACTTAACTCAACCTAATGTGCCGCGACCGCTATTGTTGGCCTGCACAGAGGCAAGCTGAAAACATTAGAACACTGTAGGGCGCAGAAATCCACCTACAAGCAGACTATAGCACTAAAGACAAAGCTGTCGTCTCCTATGCACACCCATCTTGACATAGCCAAACGTAACATAACTCAACCTAACGTTCCCGAACCACTCTTACTGGCATCGACAGAGCCAAGCGGAACACGTCAGTGGAAAGTAGAGCGCAGAAATCCCAAGGGTCGCAGTGTATATCAGAAGAGTCAAAGCTGCCCAAACCTAACCCAAACGATCAGAACATAACCAAGCATAGCCAAACAAGAAATAGCGTGCCGAGACCGATATTGCTACCTACCGCAGGGACAAGCAGGACATACTACAGTACAGTAGTGCGCATAGATCCTCCGAATGGCAGTGTAGAGCACAAAAGTTATATCTACCCCAACAAAACTTAGCCTAACCAAACATAGCCGAACGTAACACGAACCAACGTAACGTGCGGCGAACACTATTGCCGGACTTCCCAGTGCCGAGCTTAAACCATTAGAGCACTGTAGGGCTCAGATGCCCACCTAGTAGCAGACTGTAGAGATAAGGACAAACTGCCACCCCTAACCTAACTAATCGTGACATAACCAAACGTGACATAGCTGAATCCAAAGTACCGCGAACACTACTGCTAGTTTCTCCAGGGTCAAGCTGAACATATTAGGGTGCTGTAGGGCTCAGAAATACACCTAATGCCAGACTATAGCACAAAAGTCAAAGCTATCCTCTCCTAACCGAACCAACCATAACATAACCACACGTAACATAGCTCAACCTATCGCGCCGCGACCACTGTTGCTGCCCCCCCCCCCCTAAGATACAAGCAGAACACGCTAGTGGGGAGTAGGACGCTGAAATCCATAGGTTCGGAATGTATATCGAAAGAGTCAGAGTTACCCAAACCTAACCCAAATAAACAGGACATAACCAAACATGGCCTAACTTAACCTAACATGCCGAGACCGCTGTTGCTGCCCTCCCGGGAGCCAAACAGGATATACTAGAGCACAGTGGAGAGAAGGAATGAACCGAATGACAGCGTACAGCGCAAATGTTAAAGCTTCCCTGACCAAACTCGCCCTGGCCCAACCTAACCGAACGACACCTGACTCATCATTTCGTTCTCGGACGACTATTGCTGGCCTTCCCAGAGCCAAGCCGAGAATATTAAAGCAGAGTAGGGTGCAGAGATCCACCTAATAGCAGACTATAGCACTAAAGTCGCAGCCATCCGCTTCTAGTTTAACCAAACGTGGCATAACCAAACATTGCACAACTAAACCTAACGTGCCGCGAGCACTACACCTTGCCTCCACAGTGTCAAGCGAAACACGCTAGTGGAGAGTAGATCTCAGAAATCCATATAATCGCGGTGTTTACCAGAAAAGTCGCAGCTACCCAAGCCTAACCCAAGCCTACAGAACGTAGCCACAATTGGCCTGACTCAACCTAACGAGCCGTGGTAGCTACTGCTGCCCCCCCCCCACAGAGCCAAGCAGGACGTACCAGAGCACAGTAGAGCACAGTAATCCACCGAATAGCAGTGTACATCACAATAGTTGAATCTATCATGACCAAACTTAGAATGACCCAAGCCAACCGAACGAAACGTGTCTCATCATAACGTGCCGAGGCCACTATTGCTGGCCTTGCCAGGGCCAAGATGAAATTATTAGAGCACTGTAGGGCGCAGAAATCCACGTAATAGCAGAATACAGCACTTAAGACAATGTTACCTCCTCCTAACCTAGCCAATTGTAACAAAACCAAACGTGACCTAGCTCAACCTAACGTGCCGCGGCCACTGTTGCTATCCTCTCCAGAGCTAAGCAGAGCACATTAGTGGGGAGAACGACGCAGAAATCCATACAATCGCAGTGTATATCGGAAAAGTCCGAGTTATCCAAACCTAACCAAAGCAAACGAAACATAGCCCAACAGAGGCCGCTATTGCTGCCATCCCCAGAGTCAAGCTGGACATACTAGAGCACAGTAGAGACCAGAAATCCACCGAATAGCAGCGTAAGGCACAAAAGTCAAAGGTAACCGAGCCTAACGTAGCCAAACATAACATAGCCGACAGTAACCTAACTCAACCTATCGTGCCTGGACCACTGTTACTGGAAGCAGGGCGAAATATGCAAGAGCGCATTGGAGCGCAGAATTCCGGCGCATTGATGTGTAAAACAGAGAAGTAGAAGATGTCCTAACATAACCAGACTTAGCCTATCGTAAGCAAACGTAACCAGTTCCAACCTAACGTGCCTACCCAAATATTGCTTGACTTCCATTCGCCAAGCAGGGCATATTGGTGGAGAGTACAGCACAGAGGTCTACAGAGTGGCAGTATTAGCACGGTGGTCAGAGGTATCCTTACCTAACGCAAACAAACGTAACCTAACCAAACGTAACATAACACATTCTGACGCTCCGCTGCCACCACTTTTGGAAATCCCGCAGCTTAGCAGGGAATATTAGATCACAGTAGAGCGCAGAGATTCACCCATTAGCAGTGTACAGAGCAAAGGACATAGCTGTCCTGTCCTGACCTGTCCAAACGTAGCCCAACCAAATGCAGCACAGCACAATCCAACACGCCGAGGCTGCTGTTGCTGGACTCCCCAGCACCAAGCAGAGATTATTAGAGCACAGTAGAGCAGAGAAATTCACCGAAGAGTAGTGTATAGCACAAAAGGCAAAACTGCCCTATCCAAACCTAACCAAACCATAACTAACCTAACGTAGCATAACTCAACCAAACGTGCCACGACCACAATTGCAAGCCTCCCCAGAGACATGCATATGATAGTAGAGCAACTCAGCGCACAGGTATCGAAAGAATAGCGGTGCATAGCGCAAATGTCTAAGCCATTCTAACGAAACCTAACCTGACCTGAGCTAACCAAACGTAACATGACAAAACCTAACGTGCCTATGCCACCATTGCTGATCTACACAGAGCAAAGCAGAACACATTAGAGCAGAGTAGAGTGCGGAAATACAACGGATAGCAGTGTATAGCACAAAAGTATAAGCTACCCTATCCTAACTTAACCAAACGTAACATAGCCAAACGCAGCATATCTCAGCTTAACGGACCGAGAGTACTACTGCTGGTCACACCACAGCCAAGCAGAGCATTTTAGAGCAGAGTACATCGGCGAAATGAACCGAAAAGCAGTATGTAGCACAAAAGTCAACGGTACCGTCTTCTAGCCTAACCAATCGTAACACAACCGAACGTAACCAAACTCAACCAAACGTGCCGCCACCGCTATTGCTGCCACACCCCCAGATCCAAGCAGAACATGTTACAGGTGAGTAGACAGCAGACATCCATAGAATCGCAGTGCATAGTACAGCAGTCGAAGATACCCTATCCAAACATAACCAAACGTAACATAATCGAACGTAACTGAGCCCAACTTAATGTGCCGAGGCCATTATTGTTTCCCACCACAAAGAAAAGCAGAATATACTAGAGCACGGTGAAACGCAGATAACCACTGAACAGCAGTGTATACCACGTACGCCGAAGCAACCCGACCCTATCACAGACTAACATAACCTAACCGAACTTAACCGAACTTAACCCGACGTGCCGAGACCACTATTATTGGCCTCACGAGAGCCTGGCAGAGTATAGCAGAGCAATGTAGGACGCCGAAGTGGGCGGTGTAGCAGTGCATAGCACTAAAGTCAAAGCTTTCCCAACAATACACATCCAACCGAGCCTGGCCGAACGCAGCATAACTCAACCTATCTTGCCGCGTCAAATATTCCTGGCGTCTACGGACACAAGCAGAGAGTTGCTGCGCACAATACATCGCAGGAGTCCATCGAATCACATTGCATAACAGAAAAATCAAAGCTATACGATCCTTACCCATGCTAACATAAACTAGCCAAAAGTAACTTAACACAGCCTAACAGGCCGCGGACGCAATTTCCGTCCTCCATAAAGCAAAGCATAACACACTGGAGCACAGTAGAGTGGTGAAATCAACCGAAAAGCAGTATGTAGCACAAAAGTGAAAGGCAACATATCTTAACCTAACCAAACGTTACACTGCCATACATAACAGAACACAAGCTAACGTGCCACCACCACTATTACTGGCCTCGCTGGAGACAAGCAGAATATGATAGAGCGCAGTAGGGCACAGGAGTCAATGGGATGTCAGTGTTGAGCGCTCATGTCAAAGTCTTTGCAACCTAACCCAGCCGCACCTAACCTAGCCAAACGTAACCAATCCCAAGTTAACGTGAGGCGACATTTATTGCTGGCAACCACAGAGCCACGCAGAGCGCAATAGAGGAGAGTAGAGTGCAGAAATTCATAGAATCGCACGGTGTAGCAGAAAAGTCGAAGCTATACAAACCAAACCAGAGCTAACGTAAACTATTCAAATACATCCTATTTCAAACTATCTTGCCGAGACCACAATTACTGGCTTCCCCAGTGCCAAGCAGGACATGCTACAGCACAGCGGACTGTAGAATTCCACGGAATAGCAGTGTATATCTCAAAGGTCATAGCCATCCTAACCAAACTTAGCCTAATCTTGCCAAGCCAAACGTAACGTATCTCATCCAAACGTGCCACGACCAGTATGGCGTGCCAGCACGTCGACGAGTGGAACATATTACAGCACAGCAGTTCTCGGAAATCCACTGAATTGCAGTGTATAGCACATATGTTAAAGCTACAAATTCCTAGCCTAACCAAACGTAACGTAACCGAACGTAGCATAGCTCAATGTTACGTGCCAAGACCACTATTGCTGCCATCCCCAGAGAAAAGAAGTCTTCACTAGGACACAGTAGAGCGCAGAAATTCGCCGCACTGACGTGTAAAGCACAAGAGTCGAAGATATCCTAACCTCACCAGACATAACTTAACTTAACCAAACGTAGCCTAACACAAACTAATGTGCCGAGACCACAGCTGTTGGCCACGCCACCGTCACGTGGACCATATTAGAGCACAGTAGAGCGCAGAAATTCACCGACTATCAGTGTATGGTGCAAAAGTCTAAGGTGTCCTGTCCCCACCTAACCAAACGTAACATAACCAAGCGCAACATAACTCAGACTAACGTGCCGACACCAATACTGCTGGCCTCCCCATAGCCAAGCAGAATATACCATAGCGCAGTAGAGCGCAGAACCCCACCGAATAGCAGAGTATTTCACAAATGTCAAAGCCACCCTGACCAAACTTGACCTAACCTAACCTCGCCAGAAGTAACGTAACCCATCCTATCGTGCCGCGTTCGATATGCTGAGCTCCCCGGAGCCGGGCAGAGTATAGTAGTGCAGTTATGAGCGCAGGAAACAATCTAACTGCAGCGTATACCGAGAAAGTCGAAGTTTCCCTTTCCTAAACTAACCAAAACGTACCCTAACCAAATGTAACGCAACCAACCGAACGTGCCGAGAGCACTTTTGCCGGACTCCATAGCGCCAAACAGAGCATACTAGAGGAGTGTAGAGGGCAGGGGTCCATAGGATGGCAGTGTATAGCACGAAAGTCGAAGACATCCTAACCTAACGTTTACAAACGTTACCTAACCATGCGTAATGTAACATAACCTAACGTGGAGATACCGCTATTTCTGGCCTCCTGAGAGCGAAGCAGAGCATAGTACAGCAACGTAGAGCGCAGAAATCCACCGAATAGCTGTGTATAGCACAAAAGTCAAAGCCGTCCTAACCAAAGTTAACCGAACCTAACATAACCAAGCGTAACCTAACACAGCCAAACCTGCCGCGAACGCTACTGCTGGCCATTAGAGAGACAAGCAGCTGCTAGTAGAGTAACGCGGTGCACAGATATCTTCCGAATAGAAGTGTACTTCACAAAAGACAAAGCTAACCCAACCAGACCTATCCAAACCTTGGCAAGCCAAGCGCAACGTAACTCTATCTAGCCCACCGAGACCACCATTGCTGGCCTCGCCAGATCCAAGCAGAAAAGCTACAGCACACTAGAGCGCAGGAATTCAACGTGTAGCAGCGTGTACCACGAAAGTCAGATCTATCCAAACCTAACCCAAGCTAACGTAACGTAGCGAAACGTAACCTAACTGAAACGAACGGGCCGAGACAACTATTACTGGTATCCCCACAGTCCAGCAGAGTATAGTAGAACAACGTAGAGCGTAGAAATACGCCGAACAGCAGTGTATAGCACAAGAGTCAAAGGTATCATATCCTACCCTATCCAAACGTAGTATAAACAAATGCAACCTATCCTATCCAAGCGTACCGGGACTACCATTGGCGTCATCCCCAGAGCAAAGCAGAATACACTACAACACAATAGGTCGCAGAAAGTCACCCAATGGCAGTATGTACCACGAAAGTCAAAGCAACTCATACCTAACCCAAACTAACGTAACCTCGCCGAACGCAGCCTAACTCGACCAAACGTGAAGAGACCACCATTACTGGCCTCCCCAGGGACGACTAGAGTGCAGTAGAATAATGTAGATAGTAGAAATCCTCCGAACAGCGGTGTATAACACAAAAGCCAAAGCTATCCTGTCCTAACATTACCAAAAGTAACATAAGCGGAAGTAACGTAACCCAAACTGACGTGCCACGACGGCTATTGCTGGCCTCCCCAGGGACGAGCAGAATATTCCAGAGATCAGTAGAGCGCGGAAATCCAGCCAATACCAGTGTAAAGCACAGGAGACGAAGTAATCGTATCCTATCCATACCAAACGTAACATAAGCAGACGTAACTTCATCCATACCTACGTGCCACGACCCCTACTGCTTGCCTCACGAGAGCTAAGCAGAGTACAGCAGAGCAATGTAGAACGCTGAAATCTTCCGAATGGCAGTGTACAGCATAAAAGTCAGAGCTGTCACGGCAAAACTTAACCAATCATAGCTTTACAAATCGTAACATAATTCACCCTAACGTGCGGAGAGCTTTATTCTTGGCGTCCACAGAGACATGCAGAACATAATAGAGGAGAGTAGGGCACAAAAATCCATAGGAGCCCACTGAACAGCAGAAGAGCCAAATATATCCAAATGTAACCCAAACTAGCGTAACCTAACCCATCGCAGCCAAACTCAACGTAACGTGCCGCGATTACTATTTCTGGCCACACCAGTGTATAGCCGATTCTGGTAGAGAACAGTTGATGGCAGCAATCCACCGCATATGTGTGTATAGAGCGAAAGTCAAAGCTGCACTGACCAAAACTAACCCAACCTAACCTATCCGAACGTAACATAACTCAACCTAACGTGCCGCGACTACTGTTGCTCGCGTCCCAAAAGTCGAGCAGGGTGTATCAAAGCAATGTATGGTGCATAAATGCACAGAAAGACAGTGTATAGCACAAAAGTCAAAGCCACCCTCTCCAAGCCTAACCAAACGTAACCTAACCAAACGCTACCTATCTCAACCTAACGTGCCGAGATCACCAATGCTGTCCTCCCCAGGCCCAAGCAGTGAACATTAGCGCTCAGTAGAGCGCAGAAATCCACCGTATAGCGGTGTATGGCACAAAAGTCAATGCCAACCGAACCAAAATTAACCTAACGCAACCAAACCGCACGTAACATAACACACCAAACGTGACAGGACCGCTATTGGTGACCACTCCAGAGACGAGCAGTACATACTAGAGCACAGTTGAGCGCAGAAAGCCACCAAATAGCAGAGCATAGCACAAAAGTCAAAGATATATAATCATAGCATGAACAAACGTAACATAACCAAAGGAATATGACTGAAGCTACCGTGCATACACCACCATTTCTGGCCACCTCAGAGAAAAGCAGAACGTATTAGCGCACTGTAGAGCGCAGAATTCCACCGAAGAGCAGTCTATAGCACAAAAGTTAAAGCCATCCTATCGTAATCTATCAAATCGTAACGTAAGCGAACGTTACATAACACAAAGTAACGTGCCGCGATCACTATTGCTGGCCTGCGTAGATTCCAGCAGGGTACAGCAGATCACACTAAAACGCAGAAAGCCTCCAAATAGCAGTGCCTAGGAAAAAAGTCATAGAAATCCTAACCTAACCCTACATAACCTAACCTAACCAAACTTAGAATAACTAAGCCTAACGTGCCGAGACCTCAATTGCTGGCCTCCCGAGAGCCAGGCAGAACACATTAGAGGAAAGTAGAGCGAAGGGACCCTACGAATAGCGGTGTACTGCGCTATGGTCACTGTTATGCTTTCCTAACGTTGCCAAACGAAACATAACCAAACGAACCTGACACAGACTAACGCGCATACACCACTATTGCTGACGTCCCCAGAGCAAGGCAGGACATATTAGAGCACAGTAGAGCGCAGGATTCCACCGAATAGCAGTTTATAGCGCAAAAGTCAAAGCTGCGCTATCCTAACCTAACCTAGTGCAACATATCTCATACTAACGTGCCGAGAGCAATACATCCGGCCTGCACATAGCCAAGTTGAATATACTAGAGCACATTAGAGCGTAGAAATCCACCGAGCAGCAGTGTATAGCACAAGCGTCAAAGCCATCGGAACCAAACTTAGCCTGCCCTAACCGTACCAAGGTTAGCTCAGCCAATCGCGCCGTCACCACTATTGCTGGCCCCGCGGCGCCAAGCAGAGCATGTTAGAGCACAGTAGAGCATAGTAGGGCACTGAGATCCACAGAATATCAGTGTATAGCAAATGAGCCAAAGCAAACCAGTCCCAACCTAGCCTAACGTAACCTAACCAAGCGCAGCCTAACTCAACCCAACGTGCCGACGCCACCACTGCTGCCCTCCTCAGCGCCAAGCAGAGCTTATTATAGCACAATGGGGCGCAGACATCCACCGAATGGCAGTGTATAACGAGAAAGACAAAGCCACCCACACCAAACTTGACCTAACCAAACATAACCGAACTTAACCTACCTCAAACAAACGCGCCACGAACGCTATTGCTGTTCGCCCCAGAGACATGCAGATGCTATTAGTGCAATGCGGAGCGCAGATATCGATTGAATAGTAGTGTATAGCACAAAAGTCGCACCAACCCTAACCTAACCTTTCCTAGCCTAGCCAGACCACGTGTAACAGAACTCAATCCAGCCTGCCGAGGCCACTACTGCTGGCGACCATAGAGCCAAGCAGAACATACTAGAGAGCCGTGGAGCGCAGAAATCCACCGCACAGCAGTGTACAGACAAAAGTCAAGTCATTACCATCCCAACCTTGCCAAGCATTACATAACCATACGTAACTTAGTTCAACTTAACGTGCCGCGGCCACTATTCTTGGCGACCGAGAAATAAGCAGAGTGTGGTATTGCACAATATGAAGTAGAAGTCCATAGAAATGCGGTGAGTAGCACAAAAGTCATAGATATCGAAGCCTAACCAAACGCAACCTAATAAATGAAAACGTAGCCTAAAACAACTAAACGTGCCGGGACCGCTATGTCTGGCCTCCCAAGAGCCAAGCTGAACATATTAGAGGAGAGTAGAGCGCAGAGATCCACAGAATCTCTGTGCGTAGCGCAATAGTCGGAGCTACCTCATCCTAACGAAACCAAACGTAACACAGCCGAACGTAGTTTAACTGTACCTAACGCGCCGATACAATCATTGCCTGCCTCCACAGCGCAAGGCGGCATATACTAGACAACTGTGGAACTCATAAATCCACCGAACAACAGTCTACACCACGTAATTCAAGGCTATCCAAACATAACCCAGACTAACGTATCCTAATCAAACGTAGCCCAAGTCAACCTAAAGTGCGGCGACCACTATTACTGGCCCCGCCATAGTCGAGCGGAGTATAGTATATCAATGTAAAGCGCAGAAATCTGCCGGAGAGCAGTGTATAGCAAAAAAGTCGATGCTATCCTATCGTAACCTATCCAGACGTAACATAACCGAACGAATCTTAACTGAGCCTAACTTATCGAGACCACGATTTCTGGAAGAGCTAGAGCTAAGCGGAATACGCTAGAGCACAGTAGGGCGCACAGAGCCACCAAATAGCAGGGTATATCACAAAGAACGTACATAATCCAACCTAACCTGACCGAAATTAACGTAGCTAAACGTGCACTAACAAAACCTAACGAGCCGAGACCACTATCTTCGGCTTTCCCGGAGCCAAGGAGAGCATACTAGGGCGCTCTAGAGGCCAGAAATTCGCCAAATAGCAGTGTGTAGCACAAAAGTTAAAGGCATCATGACCAAACCTAACCCAAGCCAGCCGAACCAAACGTAACCAAATTCAACCGATCGTGTCGCGACCACTATTGCTGGCCATCACAGGGACAGGCAGAGTATAGTAGAGCGATGTAGTGCGCAGAATTTCACCCAATAGCAGCGAATGGCAAAGTAGTCAAAGTTAACCTCTCCTAACTTAACCAAACGCAGCCTAACTCAATACGACGTGACGAGACCACTATTGTTGGCCTCCCCAGAGCGAAGCGGAGCATATTAGAGCAATGCAAAACGCAGAAATCCACCGAATTGCAGTGCACAGCACAAAAGCAGAAGACATCCTAACCAAACAGCCTAACATGTCCTAAGCGAACGCAACATAACTCTTCCTAACGTGACGAGACCACTATTGCAGGGCTTCCCAGCGCCAAGGTGAACACTCTAGAGCACACTGGACCGCTGAAGTCCGCCGAATAGGAGTCTATAGCACAAAAGTCAAAGCTACCCTGTCCTAACCTAGCCAAACGTAACATAACCAAACGTAGCCTAACTCAGTACAACGTGCCGAGACTACTATTGCTGGCATGCCTAGAGACAAGCAGGGCATATTAGATCAAAGTAGAGCGCAGAAATCAATCGAATAGTATTGTATAGCACAAAAGTTAACGCTGTCCTCTCCTAACCTAGCCAATCGTGACACGACCAAACGTAGTATAACTCAACTGAACCTGACGCAAGCACTATTGCTGTCCTCCTCAGAGCAAAGCAGGGCATATTAGAGCACCGTGGAACGCGAAAAACCACCGAATATCAGTTTATAGCACAAAAGTTAAAGCCATCCTTCCGCAACCTAACGAACCGTAACATAGCAAAACAAACGTAACCCAAAATAACGTGCCGCGACCACTATTGCTGTGCCCCCAAATGCGGGCAGAGTACGGTACAGCACAGTAGAGCGCAGAATTCCACCCAATGGCAGCGTATAACAGAAAAGTCAAAGCTACCCTAAAATAACGCAATGTAACCTAACGTAACCGAACGTACTGTAACTGAACCTAACGTGCCGCGACCACTATTCCTGGCCTCCCAAGAGTCGAAAATAATGTAGTAGAAAAATGTACAGCGCAGAAATGCACCGAAGGACTGTGTATAGCACAAGCGTGTAAGCTACCCCATCCTAACGTACCCAAACGTAGCATAACCGGACGCAACATAACTCAAACTAACGTTTCTAGAGCACTACTGCTGGCTTCCCCGTAGCGAAGCAGAATATACTAGAGCACAGATCAGCGCAGAAATCCACCGAATAGCAGCGCATAACACAAACGTCAAAGCCATCCTGACCACATACACCCTACCCAAACCAAACCAAACGTAAACTAACTGGAACTAATGTGCCGTGGCCACAATTGCTGGTCCCCACACACCCATGCAAAGCGTTTGAGGGCACAGTAGAGCGCAGGAATCATCTGTACAGCAGCGTACAGCACAGAAGTCAAAGCTATCCTATCCAAACTTGATCAAACGTAACGTAAATGAAAGTAACCTAACGAAATTTATCGTATCATGAACATAATTGCTGGCATCCGCGGAGCCGAGCAGAGAACAGTAGTGGACAGTAGAGCACACGGATCGACGGAATGGTATTGTACAGCACGAAAGTAAAAGATATCCTAACCTAACCCACTGAAACCTATCATAACCAAACGTAGCCCAACAAATCTTATCGCGCTGAGACCACTACTACTGGCCTCCCCAGGGTTGAGTAGGGTATAGTAGAGTAATGTAGTGCGTAGAAATCCACCGAACAGCCGTCTATAGCGCAGAAGTATATTCTATCCCATAATAACTTATCCAAACGTAGTATAAGCGAACGTAACCTAACTTAACCTAAAGTGCCGATACCACAGATGCTGGTCACCGCAGAGCTGAGCAGAGTATAGTGGAGCTATGAAGAGCGCAGAAGCACACCGAATAGCATTGTAAGGCGCAAAAGTCTGAGTTATCATATCCTAACCTACCCAAACATAACATGTGCAGACGTAACGTAACCCAAACTTACGTGCCACGACCGCTATTTCTGACCTCACGAATGCTAAGCAGAGTATAGCAGAGCAATGTATAACCCTGAACTCTACCGAACAGCAGTGTCTGTCACAAAAGTCAAATCCATCCTAACCAAACCTAACCAAACCTAACATTACCAAACTTAACATAACTGAACCTAACCTGCCGAAAGCACTATTCCTGCGTCAACGGAGACAAGCAGAGTGTGATAGAGCACAGAGAAGCGCAAAAGTCCAAAGAATAGCAGTGTGTAGCACAAAAGTCTAAGCTACCGTAACCTAATACAACGCAACCTAACTTGACAAAGCGTAATCCAACTTAACCTAACGTGCCGAGGTCACTTTCGCTTGCATCCCCAGAGCCGAGCAGAATACATTGTAGCACAGTAGAGCGCAGTAGTCCATCGCACTGGATTGTGTAGCACAAGAGTAGAAGATATCCTCTTTTTCCTTCCTTCTTTTTTTTTTCTTTCACGTGGGGGAAATCTTCCAAATATACCCGGCCTTTTTAGGGGAGGGGGCGGATTTATGTGGGATTTCTACCCACTGAAGCCCTCACGACGGCCAGCCATTCGCATTTCGGTAAGCCCTGGTAATCGCGGCGACGTCATTGCCAGGGCGCCCCCGCGACGCAACCGCAGTTCCCTCCCGGCGCGACGGGAAATCACACCCGAAACAATGATGTCCTTGCGCGCGACACGGGTCGATTACAGGCGCACAAAACATGCACACCGCAGCACCGCAACGCACGCTTACCCTGCGAACGCTGCGCGATCATAACGCTACGCCGCGCGCCCGGAGCACGGTACCTCGAACAGACGGCCCCCCACACGCCAGCCCGTGGTCACCCCGACCTGGGTTACAACGGGAGAGAGAGACGGTCTCCCCGGCCGTATGTACATGGTCGCATGCGAAGGCGGAGGTCTTACGCGTTAACACATCCGGCAGTGCGCGCGCCGCCCAACGGCCCCGCGCTTGCAGCCTCTGAAGCCCTACGCGCCAGGAGCACGCGCCACGCTCGCGGGTTCCCTACGCGGCCTCCTTCTGTAACATAACCGCCTCGCAGAAGGAGACCGACGCACGCCACGCATCTAAGCTCTCCGTCATCCGCGCCACGACGACGGAGAGTGAAAGGTCCCTACCTACCACGCGACAAAGTACATGGCGCTCACGACCCCTAGCCGGACATTCCAGCACCGTGCTCTGCGCCCTGTCCTGCCCTTCCCAGCAGTGATGACGCCGAGTCTCACGATCCCGCCCGATACGGCACAGGTAATACCCTAAGCCCCCGCGCCCGGTTAGCACCTATGTCGGGCGGAAAGCTTCCTCAGCCGAGCTCGCCAGGCGGTCATCACGGACTGTCGGACCCTTCGCCTCAACGAAACGGCCCCTTCTTCAAGAGCACCGCCACAGCAAGCATGTAGGAGTCCGTAGATACGGGCCTCCCCCACCGATTGCAGTTCGAACGGCGGAGCACCCGCCAGGACCATCACCGCCTCGAGGGATAAAGTGCGGTAACCCCGCACGACCCTTGCCGACATTCTGCAAGCGAATCGCCGGAGAATCGCCGGACTGCGCGGACTAGCGACCAGGTCGTTCGTCCAGATAGGAGCCCCGTAAAGTGCCACCGAGCGAAGGACTCCCGTGTAGAGGCGGCGCACCCTCCAGTCTGGCCCACCCAGGTTGGGCAGCAGGCAACACAGCGCCCCAGCCATACCTTACAGGCGTGGGTCCAGCTCAAGTAAGTGCTCGTCGAACTTCCAGTGGCTATCGAGGGCGAGACCGAGATTCTTCATCCGGTCTTGCACCTCGACTACAACCTTCCCCACGCGTATCAAGGACTTGGGCGGCTTCCCGTGGTGCCGATGGCGAAACCACATTGCCGCGGTCTTCTCGGGGGAGATATTCAGCCTCAGCCGCTGGATGCTTTTCGCGACGAGGGCCACGCCGCTTTCCGCGCGCATCATGGCCTCCTACCAACTCGACCAGGCGG